>NC_064619.1:496346284-496649314 GCF_023898315.1 Schistocerca nitens | reverse complement strand
GAGTAAGACATTTACAGTTTGCACAAGTTATTGAAATTCGCAGAGAGAAATTATACTAATGTCTATTTCATAGTTGCAGAGAGTACGGAAAATAACTTTTTTAAAAGAAATATATGGACCATGATGATGAGAATTAAGGCAAATTAAAAGAAACATTTACTTTCATCCTACCCTCTGTGTTACCGAGTTGGTTGAACATATAAAAGCTGTGTTTTTTCATCTTAATACAGAGTCTTATACTTTAAAACATGTATAGTGTTGCAACTGTACAGAAATCCTCAGTTCACTTGTATGTAAGTTTCTCAATCGTATTGTAATCATTGGTGGCGACTTTAATTATCCAACAATCAATTGGGGAAATTACCATTTTGTTAGTGGTGTGCATGATAAGACATCCTGGGAAGCATTACTAAATGCTTTTTCTGTGAGCTACCTAGAACAGATAGTTCAGAACCCCACTCATGGTGGAAATATATTAGATCTAATGGCAACAAATGGAACTGACCTTGTTAAGGATGTCTCCATTGACACTGGTATCAGTGACCACGATGTAGTTGTGGCAGCTATGATTACCAAAGTACAAAGGATGACTAAAACAGGCAGGAAGGTATACATATTCAGTAAACAAGATAAAAAATCATTAGGGTCATATCTCAGTGAGCACAGGTAAAGAGCATGTAGAGGAACACTGGCTTAATGTGAAAAGTATAGTTGATCATGCTCTGGATAGATATGTACTTAGTAGAATAGTTCGCAATGGGAGGGAACCTCCATGGCATAAAGTCACTGCAAAGAAACTCCCAAAGAAATGGATGTTACTGCATAATAGGTGTAAAACAAAGCATAGGGCTATAGATAGATGCTGAATGAAACATGTTTGGTTCTCAAGAGAGCAATGTATGAAACCTTCAATAATCACCGTAGCACAATATTGTCAAGTGATCTTTCACAGAAGGTGAAGAAAATGTGGTTATTTGTAAAAGTTGTTAGTGGCAGTGTAGTTAATGTTCAGCCCCTAGTGAATGAGACAGGATCTGAAATTGAGGGTAGCAAAGCAATAGCTGAAGTGTTTAACTCCATTTTCAAATGTTCCTGTACAAAGGAAAACCCAGGAGAATTTCCCTAAATTGATCCTTCTGCCACTTAAAAGATGTATGAAAAAGTATTAGTGTCAGTGGTATTGAGAAACAGCTGAAAGTGTTAAAACTTAAAAAAGCTCCAAGTACAGGTGGATTTCCTGTCAGATTCTATACTGAATTTGTGGCTGAGTTAGCCCCTCTTCTAACTAAAATCTATCATAGATCCCTTGAACAAAAAAACTGTTCTAAGTTCTTGCAAAAGGGCACGCAAAAGGGCACAGGCACATCTGTCTACAAGAAGTGCAGTAGAAGTAGTCCACAAAACTGTCATAAAATATCCTTGACAGCGATTTGTTGTAGAATCATAGAACATATGCTGAACTCACACATAATGAGCTATCTTGAAAAGAATGACCACCTACATGCCGACCAGCATGGATTGATCATGTGAATCGCAACTCACACTTTTCTATCCTGACATACGGGAAACTTTGGATCAAGGCAATCAGATAGATGCAGTATTTCTTGATTTCTGAGAAGCGTTTGACACAGTACCAGACCTACCCTTATTGTCAAAAGTTTGATCATGTGGGGTATCAAGAGAAATTTGTGACTGGATTGAGGACTTCTTGGTAGGGAGGATGCAGCATGTTATCTTGGATGGAGAGTCATTGTCAGGTGTAGAAATAAGTTTAGATGTGCCCCAGGGAAGTGTGTTGGGACCCTTGCTGTTCATGTTGTATATTAGTGACCTTGTTGGGCAATATTAGTAGTAACTTCAGACTTTTTGCAGATGATAAAGTTATCTGTAATGAAGTACTGTCTGAAAGAAACTGAATAAATATTCACAATGTAGTAAAAGAGAGATTGCTACTTACCGTAAAGGAGACATGTTAAGTTCCAGACAGGCACAATTAAAAGGCACCAACATAGAGCTTTTGGCCTCAGCCTTCATCAGTAAAAACACACACACACACACACACACACACACACACACACACACACACACACACCATGCACACATGTCTGCCAACTCCAGCATTTTAGGCAGGAATGCAACTATCAAGGGGATGCAAGTAGCAATTCTGTAGGGGACAGGGATGGGGAAGGGATAGTAGTGTACGAGTGGAGAGAGAGAGAGAGAGAGAGAGAGAGAGAGAGAGAGAGAGAAACAGTGTCTGGTGGAGTGTGTAGGGACTAGAATGCCAACAGGTGCAGGGACAGGAGGTTGTGGGACAAGTAGGTGGGGAAAAGAAAAGAGCAAAAAAGGAGAGGGCCAGGACAGACGGGCAGATGCGTTGGCAGAGGTCTGCAAATAAACAGGGTGGGAGGTGATAATGGGGAGGAGATGTAGGACACAGTGGGTGGAAACTGTTGGCTGGAGGATGTAGGGACAGTACGTTACCATAGGTTGAGATCCGGATCATTACGGGAGTGGAGAATATGTTGTAAGGATAACTCCCACCTGCGCAGTTCAGAAAAGCTGGTGGTGTAAGGAAGGATCCAGATGGCTCGGGTAATGAAGCAGCCATTGAAACCAACTGTGTTATGTTCAGCTGTATACTGTGCCACAGGGTTGTCTTCTTTGCCCTTGGTCCCAGTTTGGCAGTGGCCATTTATCCTGGCAGACAGCTTGTTGGTAGTCATACCAATATAAAAAGCAATTACTGCAGCAGAGCTGGTAAATGACATGGTTGCTTTCACAGGTGGCCCAGCCCCTGATGCGGTAAGAGAAACATATGACAGGACAAGAATAGGAAGTGCTGGCTGGGTGGATAGGGCAGGTTTTGCACCTGTGTTGATTGGGAGGGGTATAGGTATGGACTTGGATGTTGTGGAGATTGGATGGGTGACAGAACACCACTTGAGGAGGGATGGAAAATATCTCTGGTAGGATGTCCCTCATTTCAGAGCACAGTGACAGGTAATCAAAGCCCTGGAAAAGGAGGTGGTTCAGTTGTCCCAGTCTGGGGTGGTACTGGGTGATGAAGGGGACACTCCTTTGTGGCTGGTTCTTGTGGATAATGGAAAGTTTGGGGGTGTGAGGGGAAATGGCATGGGAGATCTATTTGTAGACTAGGTCTGGGGGATAATGCCTGTCTGTGAAGGCCTTGATGAAACCCTCAGCATATTTAGCGAGGGAGATTTGTCACTGTAGATATCCTGTCCCCGGGTGGCCAGGCTGTGTGGAAGGGACTTTCTGGAGTGAAAGAGATGGCAGCTGTCAAGATGCAGGTATTATTGGTGGTTGGTGGTTTTAATGTGGACAGAGCTGTGGATGGAGCCATCAGAGAGGAGGAGGTCAACATGTAGGAAGGTGGCATTCTGGGTTGAGGAGGACCACGTGAAGCAGACAGGAGAAAATGTGTTGAGGGTGTGAACAAATAAAGATAGGGTGTCTTGTCCGTCAGTCCAGATCATGAAGATATCATCAATGAATCTGAACCAGATTAAGGGTTTGGTATTTTAGGGGGCTAGGAAGGCCCATAAAAAGGTTGGCATAGGAGGGTGCCATGTGGGTGCCCATGGCTGTACTGCAGACTTGTTTATATACCTTCCCTTCAAATGAGTAATAATTATGGGCTAGGATAAAGTTAATAAGGTGCACGAGGAATGAGGTAATGGGTTTGGAGTCTGAAAGACATTGGGAAAGGTATTGTTCAACAGCAGCAGTAAGACCATGGCCATCAGAAATGTTGGTGTGTAGGGAGGTGACGTCAACAGTGACAAGTAGGGGTCTAGGAGGCAATGGTGGAGAGTCGATGAAGGAATGGTTGGTGTCTTTGATGTGGGAGGTTAGATTTTGGGCAATTGGTTGGAGGTGTTGGTCAGTGAGGGCCAAAATTCTTTCACTGGGGGTACCCAACTCACCCACCCAACATTTCCTATTCCAGTCCTGTTACAGGTCTATCCTACCCCATCGGAGGCTAGGCCATTTGTGAAAGCAGTCACATCATTTAACAGCTCTGCTGCAATCATTGCACAGCTTTTTATATTGGTATGATACCTACCAGCTATCCACCAGGATGAAAGACCACCACCAAACAGTGGCCAAGAGTAAAGTAGATGGCCCTGAAGCACATCATACAGCTGAACATAACACAGTTGATTTCAATGGCCGCTTCACTATCCAAGCCATCTGGATCCTTTCCTCCAACCTCAGCTTTTCTGAACAGTGCTGATGGCAGTTTTCCTTACAACATACTCTCCACTCCCATAATGATCCTGGCCTCAACCTACGGTACCATACTGTCCCCATACCCTCCACCGAATAGTTTCCACCCCTCTGTCGTACATCTCCTCCCCATTCTCATCACACAGCCTGTTTATTTGCAGCCCTCTGCCAGCACATCCACCTGTCTTTCCCACCCCTCTCCCTTTTTGCTTCTTTTTTCCCCATCTTCCTGTTTGACAACCTCCTGACATTACCCTGTTGACATTCTAGACCCTGTGCACTTCATCAGGTAGGGTTTGTCTCCCTACTTACCCTTACACTCCTATCCCTTCCCCCTCCCCTCCCCCACCCCTTCCCTCCCCCTCCCCTCCCCTTCCCTCCCCCCTTCCCCTCCCCCACCCCTCCCCCTCCCCCCTCCTCCTCCTCCTCCTCCTCCTCCTCCTCCTCCTCCTCCTTCCCCTTCCCCTTCCCCTTCTTCTTCCTCACCTCCTCCAGATTGCTGCTTGCGTTACGTTGCATTCTGGCCTGAGATGCTGGAATTGGCAATTGGGTGCATGATGTGTGCTTGCATGTATGTGTGAATGGTGTGTGTGTGCGCGCGCACGCCTCTCTCTACTGACGAAGGCTGTGGCTGAAATCTATGTACATGTCTTTTAATTGTGCCTCTCTGCAACTTAACATGTCTTCTTTACAGTAAGTAGCAATCTGTCTTTTTCCTACATTGTTAATATTTCTACCTGGAGTTTCCATTGTCTGAAGAAATATTCAGTCAGATCTTGTTTCAAAGTTGTGCAAAAATTGGCAACTTTCTTTGAAAGTTCAGAAATGTAAAATTGTACACTTCAGAAAATGAAAAAAATATAATACCTGCTGACTATAATACCAGTGAGTCACCATTGGGATTGGCCAAATCATACAAATACCTTGGTGTAACACTTTGTAGGGATATGAAATGGAATGATCCCATAGGCTTCATTGTGTGTAAAGCAGGTGGTAGACTTGGGTTTATTAGTAGAATACTGGGGACGTGCAATCAGTGTACAAAGGATGTAGCTTACAAATTACTTGTGCAACTCATTGCTCAAGTGCATGGGACCTGTACCAGATAGGATTAACGGAGGATATTGAACGTACACAGAGAAGGGCGGCACGAATGGTCACAGGTTTGTTTGACCCATGGGAGAGTGTTACAGAGATGCTGAAGTCACTGAACTGGAAGCGTCTTGAAGATAGATGTAAACTATCCCAAGGAAGTGTACTAACAAAGTTTCAAGAACAAGCATTAAATGATGATTCTGGGAATGTGCTACAGCTCCATACATATCACTCATATAGGGATTGCAAGGACCAGATTAAAATCATTACAGCACACAGAGAAGCATTCAAGCGATCCTGTGCTCCATGCATGAATGGAATGGGAAGAAACCGTAATAACTGGTACAATGGGACATACCCTGCATCATGCACTTCACAGTGATTTGCAGAGTATAGACATAGATATAGATGTATATGTAGAATTATTTGACTTTTGATTGCACCTATTAATAATGATGAGAAATACAGTGAGTGCAGAGCAGTGCCACATGAGTCTGCAGCATCATGCCAATAAGTTTGCACCATTCACTCAATCTGTCAGTCAGTTCATAGTAAAGGTTGGAAAATGTTTGCTGAAGGATAGCAATGAAAGCATTCAAAGCAGTGCAGCCTCCAACAATTTTTTCATCCACCCAATACTGATAGTATCTTCAATAAGGATGAACAATCAACAGATGCAAGGTAATATTGCTGCAGCTGTATCTGCAGTTTGGAATTTATGTGCACAATTAAATTTGTAAATGTCCTTGAACAATAATCCAGACGGCTACCTGTGAAGTAAAAGGCAGTAGTTCATATAAAAACTTATAGAACAGAATCAAAAATAAATGATAACATTGTGTCCGTAAATAACACTATATTCAGAAGCAGTAGAGAGTGTGAGTGAAAGGAAACCTGAATTAATCCTCAATTGCAATTTATCTACATACATATCCATACTGTATAAATCACTGTGGAGTGCATGGCAGAGGTTATTTCTCAATGTACCACATATTAGGGTTTTTTCTTGTGGAGTGCAGGAAGAATTATGCTCAAATGTCTTTCTGCATACTGTAAATAGTGAACTCTTTTTCCTTGCAGCCTCTACAGGAGTGATATGTAGTTTCTGTTGCTGTATTATATTCCTAGATTCCTCACTTAATACTGGTTCTTGAAATTTATAAGAAGCCTTCCAGCTGCTTTAACTGCAATGTGATCAGGCATTGCAGTGATGTTTGTAGTGACAGCACACAGTGTTCAAAGTATTTATGTTTACTCTTTGGGTTTTGTGGTCGTTAGTTATTCCTTGGCCTTTAATAATAAATGTTGTATGTTATTCGGGTATGTTGCTTTATCAGTACTACTGGTGTAGTATAACGCAAATATGCAACATTGTTGGTGACCCTGACGTGATGAGAAGCAACTGCGCTGTGTCATTTTGACCACCTGACATGTGTGAAACAGCTGTGCCAGCCACATCATGTTGCATGTCTCTTACAGGTCCCATTATATTATTCCACTGATGGACGCAGTACCTAAGATTGAGCCACTTGTAGGCACAATAATTGGTAGAGTCTGAATTAAACCCCCACTATTCTGGTACAAAACCCTATTTTATAGTTCTGACAGTCAGGAAATCGGTTTATGTTGGCACAGGCGACAGTGGGACTAAGTATAGCGACATCATTGCAGTACTGAATGGGAAAATGGCTACAGAGGTGTAAGACATTCTGGCTACACTGGCGAATGCTGATCAGTATGTAATGATCGAGAATGATCTAATCACCCACCTGTCACAATCTGACTCGAAAAGGCTTGAGAAATAGCTGCGTACAGAGGAGTCGGGAGACCGCATGCCCTCGCAGTTGCTTTGTGACCTGCAGGCTCTCATGGACAGTGCCGTAAACAATGATATACTATTTAACTCTGGTTGTCGTGCCTATCACCTGATGCACAGAAAATATTGATGTTGTGTGCTGATGATTTAGATGCACTCACTCAGATTGTGAACAGCTATTCAGGTATGTATACTACCACAAGCATCACAGCTGTAGGCTCGCAGATGGACAGCTCCTTCACATCTATACAAGCACAAATTGTCGATCTTGTGGCACAAGTCACTGCTTCGCAAATGTCACACCCTCGTCTACACAGTTCCAGCGCTCGGCGAGGGGATAAAGTTGATCAACATCAGCAGCCAAAATCTGATGGTACCATAAGAAGCTTTGTTTGGACGCACAATAATGCAACTGCCTATATGAGATGGGAAATGCAGTGGGGAATCAGTGATGATGGTGCTCCCAACAGCAGCTGTCACTTATTTGTCGAAGAGCGATACACAAAGCAGCAGTTTTTCATAGACGGGAGCAGAGGTACTGGTGTATCCAGCTACTTGTCTGCCACACTGCAACCGTGATAACTGCCACCTTTTTGTCACCAGTGGATCTTCAGTTCAAACTTACGGTTTGTTGACATTGTACCTCGATCTAGGTCTGTGGTGTAAGTCTGAGTGACAGTTCATAGTGGCAGATGTGGAACACCCCATTCTCAGGGCCAATTTCTTGTTGGTTTATAGACTTTTACCAGACCTCCGGCATCACTGGCTCCTTGACACTACTACCAGTTAAACCGGCCATGGATGATTACATTGTGTTACTAGTACTACTGTACTTTTGTATCACAGGCAAATTGCCATACGTAGAACTTCTCAAGGAGTTCCCAGAACTTAACTGACATATGCCTATGCTAACCAAGGAGGTTAAAATAAAGGGAGATGGTGCTACCTATGCTGAGTATAGGAATTGGCTGAGACCAGGGGCCACGGCAGTTTGCCATCTTAAGTTGATCAAAACGAGCTTTTCTCCATAAAAACCCTGTATGATACTTGCCGTACTTGGATACAAAATACTTTCATCGAGAAAGCCACATAATCAGAAAGTTGGCAACTTAATTCTTTGATGCAAAATTTCATTCTTTACGCATGGCCTCCGTCATGGCAGTAGTAGCTTAAACTTGCTCTCTGTACTTAAAGCCACTGAACCGACAGTCACATCTGAGTATGTACTTAGATACAACATACTTTTGTCAAAAAACCCACATAATCAGAAAGTAGGAAACTTAATCTTTTGATGTGAAATTGCAGTCTTTAAGGATGGCATACATTATGGCAGTAGTAGCTCACTGTACATGATTTTTCCAATCATTTCACTACCAAAATAAATGACATTCAGAATGTCAGCACTGAAATAGTGCTTTTTAGTCAGAAGAACCTGACAAATTTTTATGAAAAATGTTAAACTTGCTCTCTCTACTTACAGCCACTGACTTGACATGCATATCTGATTACCGGTATGTACCTGGATACAAAATACCTTTGTGGTGGAATACTCATAATCAAAACGGTAACAATTTGTTGATGCAAAATTTCATTTGTTATGCTGAAACAGCTGATCATTTTTAGTCCATTAGCTGTATCAGTTCACAGTATATGAACTTTCAAACCATATCACTACAAAAACAGAGTTTCACAATGACGGCAGTGAAATGGTGCTTTTTAGTCCAGAAACACATTGTATTAGAATTGTGTGACATAAGGTACAATTTAGCATTCCCACTAAAATGAAAAACACACTTTTCTTCACAGCTCTTTTTTCCATCTTCATAAAACTTTCAGATAATTCTAAATAATATCTAATTCGTTTGTTAAATTTGCATATTCCAGAATACAAACTTATCATGAGTTTGTCATACATAAGTGAACTACAAAGCACCAAACAAAATGTAGGTGTAGTCAGTATTCTGTTGCATCTGCAAATCCTAAATCTAAGGGCAGGATTAAAACAATAGTTGGTACAGGAGAACAACAAGGAATACTATAAGGTGAAAAAAGGGATATGATAAGACAGGGAAGAGGCTAAAAATGCTGTCTCACTCCCTTTGCAACTACTGCTTTCCTTTCATGCCCTTTAACTGTTATTACTGCTTTCTGGTTTTTATATAAGTATAGTTGTAATCTACAGTTCATAACAAATAAATTACAGTCAGAATCCACATCTGCCCCTGGAAATGTTTTACAGTTTGAAATTCGATTCCAAAATCTCTTATCTTACCATTATCTAATCAGTCTGAAACCTCTCGGTGTCTCTGTGTCTCTTCCGTGTCCACAACCTTTTTATCATTCTTAAACCACATGTTAATGATGATTAAATTCTGTTCTGTGCAAAATTGTACCAGGTGAGCTCCTCTTTCTTTCCTTTCACCCAATCGATATTGCCCTATTATTTTTCCTTCTCATCCTTCAACCAATTAATTTCCAAACCTAGCAATTGAAGAAACATGGTATATGGTGAACTGAAAAAATTAAGATGTATTTTACTGCCATTGCATGCTGATTTCACAACAGCAACAGATCCCAGGGCAAAGGAAATGTTGGCCAGCAAATGTTTACAGACTAAAAGATTTTATCGTAAAGATGTATAAGAAACCAAAAAGAAGAGCAGTTAAAGTTTCGTTGTAGCTCACAGCCCATGCATGGCAGTGTGGGACCTGATCAGTGAACACAGACAGAAACCCTCCTTTCCCTTAAGCTTTTGTAGTCCACATAATTTTCACAATTATTTTAGTGGCATTGTGTAAAAACACTAAGGTGGAATCCCCGAGCTGAATACAAACCCTGCAGCTGCTATAAGAAATGACACAGTTCATAAAGGCAAAATTGAGGGAATTAAAAAAAAAAAAAAAAAAAAAATGAAATAATGAAAATAGTAAGATCTTACCAGCTTTGCGATGGGATATGTATAGGATGTCTACTATGTCTGCTGCCATATACTTGGACTTTCTGAAACTTGCAGAGACAATACCAGCACATGTGTTATAGAGTGTTGCGATCATCCACCTTCTGAGAAAACTGAAGCACGTGATAAAACTGGACTTCTGCAAACCCATCTTCCTACGTCTAGGAGTGATGACAATATGTCTTCAACTGTCTCATGTATGTGAAGTGAAATCAAGATGCATTCGACAAAAATAGTGGTATCTACAATTTCAGTGAACGGAATGAGAAGAACATAGATGTGCCAAGCTGTTGACTCTTCATAACATGTGACAGTTTTCTGGCAGTGACTATTATGCTGTTCAGTCATCTAAATACTGAAATGCAGTCCATAGAACTTGTGCAGTTTTGAAAAATGATATCACATGATCTATGCCAAAACCAGTGTACATTTTGAATGTGCTCTTTGACAGTGAAACAGCAAATTGGACTGCCAAAACAGTGCATTACTTTATGAAATCAAGTGAATGTCTCACTCTATTATGAAAAGGAAAGTTGCTACTTACCATATAGCAGAGATACTGAATTGCAGATAGGCACAATAAAAGACTGTCACAAATAAAGCTTTCGGCCAGTAAGGCCTTCGTCAAAAATAGACGACAGACACACGCATACACACTCAAGAAAACACAACTCACACACAGATGGATGCAGTCTCAGCAAGCAGCAGCACTAGTGCATGACGCGAATGGCAACTGGGTGGGGGTGAGGAGGAGGCTGGAGCAGGGAGGGGAAGGGATAGTAAGGTAGGGGTGGCGATAGTGATGTGCTGCTAGGGAGCATGCAGGGACGAGGTGGAGGGATGGTAGAGCAGCTATGTGCAGTCAGGAGGTTGGACAGAGGGCAGAGGAGAGGTATGTGCAGTCAGGAGGTTGGACAGAGGGCAGAGGAGAGGTGGATTGGGTAAAGGGGGGGGGGGGGGGGGGGGCGGAAAAGGAGAGAAGGGAAAAGATTGCATACAATGGTGGAATGAGGGCTGTGTAGTGCTGGAAAGAGAACAGAGAAGGGGCTGGATGGGAAAAGACAATGACTAACGAAGGTTGAGGCCAGGTGGATTAGGAGAAAGTAGGATATATTGCAGGGAAAGTTCCCACCTGCGCAATTCAGAAAAGCTGGTGTTGGTGGGGAGGATCCATATGGCAAAGGCTGTGAAGCAGTCATTGAAATGAAGGATGTCATGTTTGGCAGCATGCTCAGCAACAGGGTGGTCCTCTTGTTTCTTGGCCACAGTTTGTCAGTGGCCATTCATGCGGACAGATAGCTTGTTGGTTGAATAGACTGCTTTAGTCAAGTATAGGATTTGCAGTTTAATGTGAATTCTAACCATTTCCATCATGGACAACAAAAAGGGGTATAAGTTAATCCAAATGTCAGTGGCAATACAATGAGATACAACTGCAGTTCAATAAATTGAATAAAATGCAGCAATGGGGGAAAAATTGGGCCAAAAGCAGAATAAACAACCTTTTTTTCTTTAAATTGACTGGAAGTGCACTTGATAATAACTCCATCAATAGGAGAAGATTAAATACATGAGATCACAAAGAGAAAGGATTGTCCTCATAAGTACAAACTACTTGGCAAGAGTATGAAGAAATGTTCCACCAAGAGCAGAGACCAAAGGCAAAAAAATGTGAGACAGGAAAGGGAATAAAGAAATTTAGAAGAAATAAATGAATCATCGTTGCTGTACTGTAATGGTGAGTTTCTACTGAGATTCAGTTATGTAGCATCACATACAATCTGTTTAAGTGAATAAAATTTTTCAAAAGAGGGTGTTTTTGGTACAGTTTCATAGTATGTGGGCATTGGAGAAACTCTTAGATGAAATAGGCCAACCAGCCAGTAATGAAATTTCAGTTATTAAGGACAGTCCTGTGTGTACTCATGACATTTAGTTGCTTTTCCTGACAACATTGGAAATTACCATGAAAATAACTCCAGACCTGTGTGTGCAGTGTAATGCACATCTTGCCACCTTGTGCGGTGCACCAACAAGTGTGGGCTGGTACACTCCCAGCCCGAGTGGGTTTGCAGTCAGTTCCCCACACTCACTAACTCTAATGATGGGCTACTCCCCAAATTCCACATTAGAAAGTATGATACACAAACGATTAAAATAAGATAGCACACAGAAAAAATTGTATACAGGACACATAGATGGTGCACATAAATTACATTTCTTGGTGTATTTCAGAACTGTAACAGTCTGAAAGAAATGATGTTATATTGACAAATTTTAATATAAGCAACAAGTGGCTCTGAAAATCTACATGAACAGCTGACTGAAATTAATATTATACAGTGAGAAATATTGAATGGTGTTAAGCCATGTGCATCACACAACTTCCTACAGTATGTCAGTTGTATTTATGCAGTCTAATGGCATTAAAAAATTTAAAATAAAAGTGTTAATCATGCATCATTTTCTTGTTGTCCTTCACTACACATGCCAAAACTGTAGCTAATTAAAATGATGAACATGACATAACAAGGCATGTGTGTCATTTTATGTATGAAATTCACAGTAAGGGGAGGGGGGACTGGAGAGGAAGAGATAGGAAAGTTGGAAGAAGGAGGGGTAGAAGAAAGTAGCAGACAAACAGAAGGAGAATAAATCTACAAAGCTTTACTTTTACATAAATTAACTTATGTTCTAGGAATGTTGAATATAGTTCCCATGCTGCACTAACATGCGTAAAGGACTCAATGAAATGAACTTATTTCTAGAATAATGTAACAGTTTGATTTAAAAAGTGACATTTTAACTGAAGTACCTCTCTTTCCTGACAGTCCGGACCAAGCAGCAACTTAGTAATAATGCAAGCATTTACGACCCAATTAGTCTTGTATCACAATTTTTAATTCTAATAATGTGTGTTACCTTGAAAAATAATTAGTTTGGTGTATTTACATCTAATTTTGTTCTTGTGAGCAAAATCATTTTGCATTTTTGTCCCATGGGCTATTCTCAATTGTAAGAATCTTTTAGCAATGGCTATTAGAAGTAAATCCAGATGATTGTCCAGAGGCAGTTGGTCTTTCACATGAGCACTCAAGTTCAGGAATAATGGCTTGTTTATGCACACATCACACATCCAAAACTTCTTTTACCATGAAATCAGTAGTATTGTTCGGACAACTATATTTGCCACCCTTATTGCTATAATGGAAAACTTTTGCTGCACTTATACAGACTTCAGCTACATTGTCTGCAGCTATAATAAGAGCACCAAGGCTCTTTCTCTGTATCAGGGAGATGCACCACACAGAGCAGTGACACAGGTTTCACACTTAACTTTATGCTCCAAATATTTGAGTACAAAATCAGCTAGGTATACAGCAACACAAACAGAAAGATCAGACTGACTGTCACTGCTCAGGATGTAGCCATGGTTATGGGTAACAATATGGTCACTCTTGGCTGAAAGCAGGCACTTACTATTTGTTGTTAAATTGGTACACTCCACAGATGTGAAGGTGCTTGCGACAGTAAGGATTAGCAAATGTTCAAGTCTAGTACAGTTCTCTTTCTGGGATTCTTTCAGCTCATGTTTTACCAGGATTTTTTTATAAGCTGACATGAAGTGCCTGGCAGTTGGATTATTATTCCAACCTCCACAGAACCTTATTATGCCAAACATAATTTCCAAATGGCCATGCAAACATTTGTGCATCAGCAAAAATTTAAACACAGGTGTACAACCCTCACTTTGTATTCATGTATCATACAGATCACATAAACTTGTGATACAAACGAAGAATACAACAAACCCAGTTCTTCTGTTTTAATGACTAGTTCATCAGTGGCTTTCAGTTTTAGAGTAAGCAAGTATTGACTCACTTCATTGAGGAAGTCTCCAGCATTTATAGATTTCTTCCAACTGTTTTGGATCATGCTCCTTGAATTCATTATGTTGAAAAGGCGACTTGTTATTCTTATGAATCTGAATGTGGCACTACAGCCAAGAAAACCCGGTGTACCTAAGTAAGATGCTTCCTCTAGAGCATCAGCAACTGAATCACTTAACAGCTGAGCCTTTTATATATTTTAAATATGTACGAGGGTCACTCCAAAAGAAATGCACACTATTTTTGTGAAAATACAGTTTTCATTCTGCATGTGTGAAAGTTTTATGGTGGTAGATACATCCTTCCCACTTGTTTTCAAACTTAGTTCAACCTGTTCATGTGAGTGGCTCCATCACAGCATGTCTTCAAGATGGCTGCCACACTTGACGTTCATCAGAAGCAACGTGCTGTCATAAAATTCCTGTGCTGTGAAAATGGGACTGTGGGAAACATTCACAAGAGGTTGAAAAAGGTGTATGGAGTGCTGCTGTCGATCGCAGTACAGTTAGTTGGTGGGCAAGCAGATTACGTGATGAAAGCGGGCACGGCAATATTGAGCATTGTCCTCGCAGCGGCAGGCCTCGTACTGCATACGCTCCAGACATGCCAAGTGGAACCACCATAAATTCTGATGCATATGTGATGACACTGAAGAAACTTCAAGCTCGACTGAGTTGTGTTTGACCACATCGGCAATAGCAGGATGTTTTGCTGTTGCACGACAATGCACGGCTACATGTCAGTCAAAAAACCATGGGAGCGATCACAAAACTTGGATGGACAACACTGAAACAACCGCCTTACAGTCCTGACCTGGCTCCACGTGACTATCATCTCTTTGGGAAACTGAAAGACTCTCTTCGTGGGACAAGGTTTGAAGATGATGACTCCCTTGTGCACGCTGCCAAACAGTGGCTCCAACAGGTTGGTCCAGAATTTTACCATGCGCGTATACAGGCACTGGTTCCAAGATGGCGTAAGGCAGTTGAGAGGGATGGAAATTATGTGGAGTAATGAAAATATTGTTCCTAAAGGATGTATCTACACACTGTAAAACTTTCAAACATGTAGAATAGAAGATGGATTAAAAAAAAATAGTGTGCGTTTCTTTTGGAGTGACCCTCATACATCTAATCATTTACAATAAGAAAATAGATTCTAATTTTTTCCAAAAACAGTTGCTAATTTCACCAAAAATAAATGCAAATTTCACCAGAAATAGATGCTACATTTTCAAGTCCTTATATACATGGCTCTTAATAGCACACCCAACACACATCACTCCGATTTCTTAACTCAAGAAGGCACACAGGATATTCCATCTACACCTACATCAACATGATTACTCTGCAATTCACATTTAAGTGTTTGGCAGAGGGTTCATCGAACCACAATCATACTATCTCACTCCCATTCCACTCCCGAACAGCACGCGGGAAAAACGAACACCTAAACCTTTCTGTTTGAGCTCTGATTTCTCTTATTTTATTTTGATGATTATTCCTATCTATGTAGGTTGGGCTCAACAAAATATTTTCGCATTCGGAAGAGAAAGTTGGTGACTGAAATTTCGTAAATAGATCTCGCCGCAACAAAAAACGTCTTTGCTGTAATGACTTCCATCCCAACTCGCGTATCATATCTGCCACACTCTCTCCCCTAGTGATAATACAAAACGAGCTGCCCTTTTTTGCACCCTTTCGATGTCCTCCATCAATCCCACCTGGTAAGGATCCCACACTGCGCAGCAGTATTCTAACAGAGGACGAACGAGTGTAGTGCAAGCTGTCTCTTTAGTGGACTTGTTGCGTCTTCTAAGTGTCCTGCCAATGAAACGCAACCTTTGGCTCGCCTTCCCCACAATATTATCTATGTGGTCTTTCCAACTGAAGTTGTTCGTAATTTTTACACCCAGGTACTTAGTTGAATTGACAGCCTTGAGAATTGTACTATTTATCAAGTAATCGAATTCCAATGGATTTCTTTTGGAACTCATGTGGATCACCTCACACTTATCGTTATTTAGCGTCAACTGCCACCTGCCACACCGTACAGCGATCTTTTCTAAATCGCTTTGCAACTGATACTGGTCTTCGGATGACCTTACTAGACGGTAAATTACAGCATCATCTGCGAACAACCTAAGAGAACTGCTCAGATTGTCACCCAGGTCATTTATATAGATCAGGAACAGCAGAGGTCCCAGGACGCTTCCCTGGGGAACACCTGATATCACTTCAGTTTTACTCTATGATTTGCCGTCTATTACTACGAACTGCGACCTTCCTGACAGGAAATCACGAATCCAGTCGCACAACTGAGATGATACCCCATAGGCCCGCAGCTTGATTAGAAGTCGCTTGTGAGGAACGGTGTCAAAAGCTTTCTGGAAATCTAGAAATACGGAATCAACTTGAGATCCCCTGTCGATAGCGGCCATCACTTCGTGCGAATAAAGAGCTCACTGCGTTGCACAGGAACGATGTTTTCTGAAACCATGCTGATTGCGTATCAATAGATCGTTCCCTTCGAGGTGATTCATAGTGTTTGAATACAGTATATGCTCCAAAACCCTACTGCAAACCGACGTCAATGATATAGGTCTGTAGTTCGATGGATTACTCCACTACCCTTCTTAAACACTGGTGCGACCTGCGCAATTATCCAATCTGCAGGTACAGATCTATCGGTGAGCGAGCGGTTGTATATGTTTGCCAAGTAGGGAGCTATTGTATCAGCGTATTCTGAAAGGAACCTAATCGGTATACAATCTGGACCTGAAGACTTGCCCGTATCAAGCGATTTGAGTTGCTTCGCAACCCCTAAGGTATCTACTTCTAAAAAACTCATGCTAGCAGCTGTTCGTGTTTCAAATTCTGGAATATTCCATTCGTCTTCCCTGGTGAAGGAATTTCGGAAAACTGCGTTCAATAACTCCGCTTTAGCGGCACAGTCGTCGGTAACAGTACCATCGGCACTGCGCAGCGAAGGTATTGACTGCGTCTTGCCGCTTGTGTACTTTACATACAACCAGAATTTCTTCAGATTTTCTACCAAATTTCGATACAATGTTTCGTTGTGGAACCTATTAAAGGCATCTCGTATTGACGTCCGTGCCAAATTTCGCGTGTCTGTAAATTTTAGCCAATCGTCGGGATTTTGCGTTCTTCTGAACTTCGCATGCTTTTTCTGTTGCCTCTGCAACAGCGTTCGGACCTGTTTTGTGTACCATGGGGGATCAGTTCCATCTCTTACCAATTTATGAGGTATAAATCTCTCAATTGCTGTTGCTACTATATCTTTGAATTTGAGCCACATCTCGTCTACATTTGCATAGTCAGTTAGGAAGGAATGGAGATTGTCGGGCCTTAAGATGGCGGCCAAGTTGAATGTGTATAATGTGCCTCCACGAAAAAACGTAAATTTCGGTAGTAAAAGGAAAACGTGTGCAACTTGTAATACTGAAATACAGAAACTGAACAAATGGATATCCAGTCTACAGTTTACAATAGACGCTCAAAAGGTGGAAATAAGTAAACTACAATCTGAAAAATGTGAGACTCTAATGAAGAAAGAAGACTCGGTCTCGGAAAAATGGAAGAGAATGACTGAAGGAAGTTGTACTCATAAGGTAAAAGATGTGAAAGACAGTGAAAATTTAGTGCATAAAAACTCTTTTGAAGTGCTTTCTGCCGTGGATTCTGTGAACACGTCGGAAAGGGTTGAAAAATTGGAAAGCAAAGTAGGCAAACCGTTGCTCGTTGTAAGTAGGTCAAACAGTGAAAATACTGCGTCAGGAGATATTCTAAAAACTCCGAAAATAAGTGCGCCCACCTACACTACCACAGACTACAATGCAACAAAGGAAACTACGTTAAAAAAGTTATCTGCAGCGAAACTGCAAACTGAAGAACATTTAGAACACGTGCGGCAAAAAAACAACACTAGTCAGGTGAGAAGAAGAATCTTAAATCCTCTGGTTACAAAAAGTGCAAAACACAAAACAATCTGTGTGTTAGGTGATAGTCACGGCCATGAAATTTCCGCAGTGTTGATGAGAACATGTAGTTTCAAGGCATCTGGTTTCATAAAGCCAGGGGCTCCATTGAGTGAAATAACGGACCTAACAACATCAACTGACGTAGCTAGTTTGAATAAAGACGATTTCGCCGTGTTAATAGGAGGATCAAACGACGTCTATAGAAACGAGACATACAAGGTGATTACAGAAATGAGGAAATGTTTAAATAATTTAACCCACACAAATGTACTCATTGTGAATATCCCGCATCGTCATGATTTACCACCCTGGTCGTGTGTGAACCGCGAAATTAATGTTGCAAACGAGTGTATCACTGAAATATGCACTAACTTTAAGAATTTCGATGTTGTAGACATAAACAGATTGGAGCGAAGGTTCCATACAGTCCATGGACTTCATTTAAATACGCCAGGAAAGAAATTACTAGCCGAAAAAATATGTACTTGCATTTCGAAGAAGAGTGAAGAAAAAAGTATAAGTGACAAACAAACTGAGATTAAGAAGTGTTTTAGACGAGTTCCAAGCTGTGCCATCGGCCAAACGCGAATTACCAAGTGGTTCAAACCGATTAGGCAAAAAACAACCAATCAAGTCGTCAGCCAAACGAAAATTACGAAATGGTTTAAACCGAAGAGGACAGATGTGGATGAAGCAAAACTTATGCAAGCTCCAAAAGTTAACTCACCTGCTGATTGCCACCAGCGAACAGAAGCCACACACAGGAAACACACAGAAAATTTTTTAGGGTAAGTGCTGTATTAGAAATGCCATTAGATAAAGAATCAGAAACCGTTTCAACTAAAGTTACTAAGTACCCAGATTTTGCTATACTACACCATAATGTTCAGTCACTCACAAATAAAATTTCCATGTTGGAAGCACTACTCCAGTATGCACTAAACATAGATATAATTTGCATTACTGAACATTGGCTACGAAATGACGAAGTAAAATTAACCTCAATCTCAGGATATAGATTAGCAAATCAATTTAGCTGGGAGTTTTCCAAACATGGTGGCTCTGCTATCTTTGTGATAGAACAAATAAAGTTCTGTGATGTCAGTAAAAGTTATATTGACGCAATTGAAAAAGACTTTGAGCTTTCCATTACCAAACTGCCAGAGCTTAATTTCATAGTTATTAACATATACAGAGCACCAGTGGAAACCTGTCAGTCTTCATGAATAAACTAGAGGTTCTGTTGAACAAGATCAGTACACTAAATATGAAGATAGTGCTTTGTGGGGATTTCAATATTGATTTTTCGAAAAACAGCAGCAGCAGAGATGCTTTGATAAATATGACCAACACATTCAGTATGATCCCCACAATACACTGTCCAACAAGATTAACAGAATGCACAAATTCCATTATTGACCAAATATTCATCTCAGAAACAACTTACAGATTCACAAGCAGAGTACTGAGCATGGGTTATAGTGATCATGAGGCACAGCTGCTGTGTATAGAAATGCCAACAAGTAGTATCGGTTCCGGAAAAGTAGTTGAAAAAAGAACCTTTTCTGAAGATAACATTAGAATTTTTAATCTCTTACTGGCGAAGGAAAACTGGGAAAGCATCGCCACTCAGAACAATGTTGATAGCATGTACATGAGTTTTCAGAGCATCTTTGTTCACTATTTTAATGTAGCATTTCCAAAAGTAGTAAAAACAGTAAAACCTATCAATAATAAGCAATGGGTAACTAAAGGCATAAAAATTTCCAGTGAGAGAAACAGATTTCTGCAGTACTCTTGTAAGAAATATAGAGTAACCGAAGAATTCGCAGATTATTCAAAAGCCTACAAAAGAATCTATGGTAGAGTAGTCAAAGAGGCAAAAATTATGTGGAATGACAATTTGATAAGAAACTCGTCTAACAAAATGAGATCCACGTGGAAAGTTATAAAGAAAGAAACTTGTAGTTCAGTGCCAAAGAAAAACAATGTATCATTAACACTAGAAGGCTCAAAAGTCACAGACCCAAATTCAGTTGTGGAAAAATTCAATGAATACTTCACCTCACTAGCTGAAGACCTCATTCAAGTACACTGTCAAGGACCAGTCCCAAGTTTCTCCAGCAAGTCAGTGACCTTCAGTGCTTCTATGTACGTGTATGAAACAAACCCAATGAAATTATAAGTAAAATTAAATCATTAAGCAATAAAATGTCAAGTGGCCTTGATGAATTACCTGATTTCATATTAAAAGCATGTGCTCACAACATAGCAAACCCCTTGGCAAAAATTTTCAACCTCTCTTTAAAAACTGGTGTATTCCCAGATATTTTTAAAATAGCAAAAGTTTCACCACTGCTAAAAAAAGGTTCTTCTGAAAAAATATCAAACTACTGACCCATGTCACAGTTAAGTTCCTTGTTTCATAAATAAATATGCACCTCTTACAGTACAACAACATGGTTATAGAAAGTCTAAATCTACACAGACAGCAATTTTCGAATTCTTAGACTGCATTTTAAAATCTCTTGATCAACATAAATTAGCTGCAGGTATTTTTCTAGATCTATCAAAAGCCTTCGATGTCCTGGACCATAACATTCTGCTTGAAAAATTAGAAAGATGAGGAGTAAGAGGTGTAGCACATAGCTGGTTGTGTTCATACCTAAAAAACCGCAGGCAGAAAGTATCACTTCAGTATGAATTCAACAAAATGAATGAAAGAAGAAACAACTCCTTTCTTTCTAGGGAATTACCAATAAAATATGGTGTACCACAGGGCTCAATCCTAGGTCCACTACTCTTCTTGATTTATGTGGACGACTTAGTCGAATATATGAGTCCCACAAAAACTATCCTGTTTGCCGATGACACCAGCATATTGCTCACTGGATCCAGTCCAGAAACTTTGCAGTCCACAGCAGAAAGTTCTATGAAAAGACTCTCTGAGTGGTTCACAAAAAACAGACTCATTATAAATACTGAAAAAAACTGTGTATGTCGATTTTCATTTAATTCCTCCAACTAATCAAATGTCTATTCAAGCCCAATTAAGAAATGATCCCCTAGAAAATATGTCACAAAATTCTTGGGTCTTTGGGTTCAGCAAGACTTAAAGTGAGACACACATATAAATAACTTGTGTAGAAAACTATCTTCTGTGTGCTATGGCCTAAGAATTTTAAAGGCTACAACAAGCAAAACAACAGTACTGCAGGCATACTATGCACAGTTCCACTCACTAATCCAATATGGGATCATTTTCTGGGGTTACTCAACTCACAGTGTAAAGGTTTTTAGAATGCAAAAAAGAGCTTTAAGAATAATTTATGGCCTTAAAAAGATGGAGTCCTGTAAATCCCATTTTATTGAGCTTGGTATTCTAAATGTTCCAAGTTTATTCATTTATGAAACTATCT
This sequence comes from Schistocerca nitens, assembly GCF_023898315.1. NCBI lineage: Eukaryota > Metazoa > Arthropoda > Insecta > Orthoptera > Acrididae > Schistocerca > Schistocerca nitens. The sequence goes on along the minus strand of NC_064619.1, from coordinate 496,627,884 downwards.
TGTTCACTAGGGACTACCTCCTGAAAACAGGCAAACTGCTACAGAACAAAAGTGTACACAACTGTAGTACCAGAAGGGATTCAAATATACAACAAAAATATCACAGAACAACCACCTATCAGAGGAGCATAATTAACATTGGTGTAATACTACACAATAAGATACCAGAGGAAATAAAAAATACTACTCATCCAATATTTAAAGCTAAACTAAAGGCATTTCTAATAAAGCACTGTTTCTATTCTGTCAGAGAATTTCTGAATAAGTAACCAAATTAATTGTAGTAGGTACCTAATTTTAATTGCTAATACTATGTATTATTGTAACTTATCTGTGACCTGTCCAATATCAATTGTACAATATGTGCTATATGATAAAACTGGACCAATAAAAAATCAAATCAAATCAAAGTCTCTTAGGAAGGCTTCTAGTGACACTTTATCCACTTTTTTAAATAAAATTGTTTTGCGTTTGTTTCTGGTGGATTTGGAAGAAACGGTATTGAGCCTAGCTATAACGACCTTGTGATCACTAATTCCTGTATCAGTCATGATGCTCTCTATTAGCTGTGGATTGTTTGTGGCTAAGAGGCCAAGTGTGTTTTCGCAACCATTTACAATTCGCGTGGGTTCGTGGACTAACTGCTCGAAATAATTTTCGGAGAAAGCATTTAGGACAATCTCGGAAGATGTTTTCTGCCTACCACCGGTTTTGAACAAATATTTTTGCCAACATATCGGGGGAAGGTTGAAGTCCCCACCAACTATAACCGTATGAGTGGGGTACGAGACTCAAATTTTCTCTGAACTGTTCAGCAACTATATCATCGGAGTCTGGGGGTCGGTAGAAGGAGCCAATTAACAACTTAGTTCGGCTGTTAAGTATAACCTCCACCCATACCAATTTGCACTACAAGATAAACCACTACTGACAGACACAAACAGTCCACCACCAATTCTGCCTAATCTATCTTTCCTGAACACCATCTGAGACTTTGTAAAAATTTCCACAGAACTTCTTTCAGGCTTTAGCCAGCTTTCTGTACCTATAACGATTTCAGCTTCTGTGCTTTCTATTAGTGCTTGAAACACAGGGACTTTCCCAGCACAACTACAACAATTTACAACTACAATTCCGACTGTTCCTTGATCCAAGCACGTCCTGTATTTGCCATGCACCCTTTGAGATTGCAGCCCACCCCATACTTTCCCGAGGCCTTCTAACCTAAAAAACCGCCCAGTCCACGCCACACAGCCTCCGCTACCCGTGTAGCCACCAGCTGAGTGTAGTGAACTCCTGACCTATTCAGCGGAACCCGAAACCCCACCACCCTATGGCACAAGGCAAGGAATCTGCAGCCAACACTGTCACAAAACCATCTGAGCCTCTGATTCAGACCCTCCACCCAGCTCTGCACCAAAGGTCCGCAGTCGGTTCTGTCAACGATGCTGCAGATGGTGAGCTCCGCCTTCATCTTGTAAGCAAGACCACCTGCAGCTGGCTGCACCCTGCGCTCTTCATGGCATCCGGAAGGACCCTTTCCACATCAGGAATGACTCCACCCGGATTGCACACAGAGTGTACACTGGACTTCTTCCCCTCCTTAGCTGCCATATCCCTAAGGGGCCCCATTACGTGCCTGAAATTGGAGCTCCCAACTACCAATAAGCCCACCCTCTGCGATTGCCTGGACCTTGAAGGCTGAGAATCATCCTCTGAAACAGGGCAGGCTGCTGCATCTGGCTCAGCCAGAGACAGTATCTCAAACCTGTTTGTCAGACGCACCGGGGAGGCTTTCTGATCTGCTTCCGGGGATGTCTTTCGCTGCCTGCCACGCCTTGGAACGACCTCCCAATCAACCACAGGTGAGGGCTCAGCCCCACTGCGGGCAGCCACCGGGGCAACCACAGCGGCAGACCAATCTGGGGACAGAAGGGACAAGGTTGACATCCCCGTGATACCCAAGTCCGGCTTCCCACAGTGGTGCCCATTGGCAACAGCCTCAAGCTGCATGAACGAAGTCAGCGCCGCCTGCAGCTGTGAGCGAAGGGATGCCAACTCAGCCCTCATCCGAACACAGCAATCACAGTCCCTGTCCATTCTAATCGCTGTTGAACAACAGTTACTGAAACACGAGTCCGTGCCTAGATAATGCAAGGCAAACACGCAAAGAATGTGTGAACCAACGTGTACAAATGCCTAACGACTGCGCTACAATCTGCCTGAATTTTGGATTACTGTAACTAAAACTCAAAATTACACCTCCTATACGAAACTATGTAACAAATAAGTGAGCTAGGAGTATACGACTTGTTGCTGGCAGCTGCTTATCCAACGGCGGCAGGAAGCACACTGGCTGTGACCAACTGACACCGTCCGTTAAAAAAAAAAAACAGAAGACAAACGACTACGCGAAATTACACTATTCAGGTACTAAAGTGCGTGCTACAACTCTGAAATACTATAATATGCCCGAAATTTATGAATTAAACAATGCAAGTACCCAAAAACACGCAAAGAAATTAAGAATTAAACTATGTAACAAATAAGTGAGCTAGGAGTATACGACTTGCTGCTGGCATCTGCTTATCCAACGGCAGCAGGAAGCACATTCTCTGCATCTGGCTCAGCCAGAGACAGCACCTCAGACCTGTTTGTCAGACGCACCGGGGAGGCTTTCTGAGCAGCCTCCGGGGATGTCTTTCGCTGCCTGCCACGCCTTGGAACAACCTCCCAATCAACCACAGGCATTCTCTTTTCATGCTATAACGACTGAATTTTTGTGCCCTTATTTAACTTGAAATAGCATTGGACAATCCACTAACTGTGGATTATATACAGTAGTTGCAATAAGTGAGTACATACATGCAGTTGATAATTATTGAGTTTGTGATCATTACCTTTTTATATTCTTTGAGAGACTTGATGTCTCGGCTCAGCTCCCACAAGATATAGATCATTGTCATCCTGGGTTCTGAGTGATCTAGCCTCCCTTTTCAACCATCTCCAGCTTATCTGTCTCTCCTAATCAACAAAGGAACTATTAGGGGGTGTTTTAAGTGTAGTGCGTGTATCTGTGTACCGTCTGTGGCACTATAGCTCCCAAATGTAAGGTCTGATTTAAATGCAGTTTATTTTACCTGAAAGCTGGTTTAATTGGGATGGTTCTTGGCTGTGTTCCATGAAAATCTGTTTACTCATTTACATTTCATGAGCTAAATTATGTAAAAATGTTCTCCGCCAGCACACTTTCTTGATATATGCTTTGTAATATGTAATAGCTATATAAAGTTACATATTACCATATCATAGAGCTCAAAAAATCTAAATAAAAGTCCATGAGAACATATGTTTATCTTTTACACTTGACCAACAGTGATGATTTTTTGTCTTTTGAAGTCGCCTGTTTCAGCACCTACAAATCAGAAAAAGAGAGATAGTGACTCAACTGTAAAAGATAAACATATGTTCTCGCAGACTTTTTGTAGTTCTTTTTGAGGTCTACAATTTCAGTATTAAATCAAAAGATTTTGCCCCAATAGGTTAAGCAGCCTATTGCAAGAGAGCACAATGGCTATCCACTGTACTCCGACGTGATTTACAATTATTGCCACTGCCACAGTGGTTCCCACACTGCACTTGCATTTGGGAGGATGATGGTTCAAATTCAAGTCCAGTCATCCAGATTTAGGTTTTCTGCGATTTCCCTAAACCACTTGAGGCAAATGCTGGGATGGGTCCTTTGAAAGGACACGGCTGATTTCCTTCCCCATCCAGGACACCATCCAAGCTTGTGCTCCTTCTCTAACCTCAAAGTCGATGGCACATTAAACCCAATCTTCCTTCCTTCCTATTGCCATTGCATATTGCTTGTGTTATCTAAATTAGCTAAATATATACTAAAACATAGTCAATGAATATATATGTGTGGTTAAAGAAAAGAAACATGTAAACAGCATAACTGAAAAAATCACATGTTACAATTTCGTATTTTGTCCCGGAAGGTATCTGTGTGTTTGTAGAGATAGGATGTGGGTCATAATGTTTCTTCTAGTAAAATATCAAGTTTAAAACCCATGAAATAAAACTTAATTAAAAATTTAAAAAAATCCCAACAAAAATGTAAAAAATAATATGTATTTCCCCTTAAAGTTAATATTTTGATCCAAGCATTATCATGTTGGGGGACTGCTAAGTAAATAAAATAAAAAACAGAATACATTTAAAAATGATAAAGTATGAAATTTAAATATGAGTAATCTATGTAGACAACATAAGTAAATATCAAAAGAACAACATGAAATCATTAATTCTAAGTCTTAATTAATTTACTCTAAAAATTCGGAATATAGATGCAACTGTCAATGATGCCTGCCCTCACACGACTGCCAGTTTGGGTCTCTACACTTGGCCATGTCCCGCACACTGCATACTGCGCTTCGCGTGGCTCGCACTCACTACTTATTCGTTAAGTACTCACTGATCAGCCACAACATTATGACCACTACCCACCGCAACACTGGTTGCCACTTGGTGGTGTTGTGGGAGCGTGACACAGTAACAAAAGTATGTAAGTGCAGCAGACACGGATGGGGGATCACCCTAGCAAAGATATGGGCTGCAAATGTGGATAGCTATTAAGAAAAGCAACTTTCGCAAAGGGCAAATTACTAATACACAGAGTTTGTGAACGAATGTCTTGAAAATGGCAAAGCTTGTCGAGTGATCATGTGCTGCTGTCGTGAGCATCAACAGAAAGTGGCAGAAGGACAGTGAAACCACCATTAGGCGTTAAATAGTTGGACGTCCACAACTCTTCACAAAATGTGGGGTTCAGAGGCTTGTCTGCTAGGTGAAGTAGGATAGATGGGGACCTGTGGCACCTCTGCTGAAAGAGCACCTTGCCAGTCCATGCACAAATGTTTTTGAGCACAGTGGTCATCCTACATTGTTGAGCATGGAGCTCAACAGCAGACCACCCCTACGTGTATGATTTTAGTGGACATTGGACCATCAGGCTTTGAATGTCGATAAATGGAAATGTGTTGGCTCTTCGGGTGAATCATGGTTTTGCTACACTAGGTCAGTAGTTGACTCCATAAAAGCCATCATCGAGGCGAATGGCAGTGCAGCACGCCACAGATACAGGCTGGTGGGAACAGTATTATGTCATGGGAGACATTCTCCTGCACTTGCATCAGACCTGTGGTAATAATCAAAGATAAACTGACAGGAGTGAACCACCTTCATTCCTTCAGGCTTCCCTGATGGTGATGCCATCTTTCAGCAGTATAATTGTCTGTGTCTCAGAGCCAGAATCGTGTTACAATGTTTTAAGGAGCATTATAGTGAAGTTATTTTGATGTCTTCACTACCAAATTCACATGATGTAAAGCCTGTGGAGCCCACCTAGGTCACTATCGGGTATCATCACCACATACGCAAATCAGTGGCGTGTTATTTATGTGAATTACATGACCTGTGCATAGATATCTAATGTGATATACTTCCAAAAACCTATTAACAACTGTCGGATGCCTGAGATGCAGAATCAGTGATGTATTCCTTTCCAAAGACCGATGAACAAAGCTGTTAAGCAGGTGGTCATAATTTTTTGATTCATTGGTGTTTTTAAGCTGTACTATAGAAACGATAGAGTGCAACTCACCATAAAGATGACACAGTGAGTTGCAGGCAGGTGTAACAAAGTGATTGTTACACATTGAGCTTTTGACCAAAGACTTCATCAGAAAAGGAAAGTGTACACAGTCACTCTAAGAGGCACACCTCATGCACACATGGCACTATCTTCGGCCACTGTGGTAAAAATACCATTCAGGGATCCTGACCACAGCAGCTGGAGATAGCAGTCATGCGTGCGTGAGGTGTGCCTGCTTGTTTGAGTGTGCGAATGTCTTTTTGTCTGAAGAAGGCTTTGGTTGAAAGCTCAATGTTTAACAGTCTTCTCCCTGTGCCTGTCTGCGACACAGTGTGTCATCTTTATGGTGAGTAGCGAGCTATCCTTTTCATAATATTGTTGATGTTTCAACCTGGACTTGAATTTTTGTTTGTTTGTCTCCCATGCATTCCTGTAACATTCGTCTGATTGCAATGAAACTTTGGTGAGTCATATGCTTGCCTGCAAAGGTTTCTGAGAGGATTAGAACTACCTATCTCCCATGGGTAGAGGGGGAGGCTGAGAATGTCTGGAGCAATTTCAATCAAATTTTGTATGTATGGGACTCATAACGTGTGTGTGTGTGTGTGTGTGTGTGTGTGTGTGTGTGTGTGTGTGTGTAAAAGCTAGTTTCAATAACAGTGTAAAAATAATAATACACAGTGAAGAGCACATGCAATGAGTAGCAGTGTGTAGCATCTCTTTGATTCTACTTACCTTCAGAAGACAAAACATAACCTGCTTTGCACTTCATCTGCTGCTTGAAAAGATGTCTGTGCTGTACGCTAATGCCAGAAGTGTAATACAATTCTCCATCTGAAATTGATGATGTGAACCATCGAAACATGTAGTGACAGAAGAAACAAGGGATGACATAGTAAACTGTTTTATTTACAAGATGAAGAGAGCTTAAGTTAGTAGCCTTGTAGAACGTAGTTTATGTTTTGCCATTCCATTCTTCGTTCTTTCACTTATCAATATTTTTGTGTTCATTCTTTATTCCTCTTTGCGTTCTCTCACAGTTCAGCTTTTATCTGACTCTTCCTGCTGTAAGGTAATAGTAAAGTTCATATATTTGCTGTAGATCTGCATTAACTTTCTCTTTCCATTTAAGCGGAAATGCCATGGCCTATCACAAGGAAGAGGAAAAAATAAAAACCATATTTACTCTTGGAAAGTTATTGTCTTCCATAAAGAAAGGATTTAGATGAGACTAGAAATCAAATCCTGTCATTAAAACTGGGTCTAATATGAATTTTCTCTTTTTTTTTTCAGAGTGAAGCTGCAGGGTTCTGAAGGAGGAGGCCGCATATATCCTCCTTTGCTTGTAATTGACTATGGGGAAATAACGGAAGAGGAGATAAAGAAAGATATCAAAGTGTCTGTATCCTTCATGATTGAATATGAAATGGATAGTAGGTTTGCGCATAGTGTGGAGGTAAATGTGGGTACCTTATTGTGTGTAAAATTTGAATGTACAAGTAACTTATACAGAAATGTTCTTATTACATTCAGTATCAATAAGGAGAAAGGGAGATATTTACTAGCCTACTAGGCTTAGGTATCAAAAGTACAGTATCAGTCAGCACAGTAAGTGAAACAAATGGCAGGTGTGAGTGATCAGTAACAACCATGTAGATGTAGTGAATGGCTGCCTAGAATCAGAGTCAAAACCACAGAATGTTGTCATAAGCATGCAAGATCAAACCAGAGTGAATAATGAGAGACAGAAAACTGCAAAACAAGCATTAGTCGAACATTGTATCAAATGACGCTGTCTGGAGGCTTCAAGTGATAACAGACTAGTGTCAGTATGTGATCACATGTGTGTATTTAAGTGCAGAACACTGCTTGAGGGTGCATCCATTGTACCCTAGGATTGCATTATCTGTGGAGCTGTGAGGAACTATGTCTGCCTGCAAGCTGCAGTATCTCAGATGCCATATTGATACTACCACTTGATGGGACATCGGAATCACTGTTAGATACAGAAAGGGAAGTAGGAGTAATCCATTAAATTACAGGCCCATATCACTAATGCCGATTTGAAGTAGGGTTTTGGAACATATGCTGTGTTAACATTATGAATTATCTCAAAGAAAATGATTTATTGACACATAGTCAGCATGGATTCAGAAAATATCATTCTCTTGAAACAAAACTTGCTCTTTATATTCGTGAAGTAATGAGTGGTATTGACAGAGGATGTCAGATTGTTTCCATATTTTTAGATTTCCTGAAGGCTTTCGACACCGTTCCTCACAAGCGTCTTCTAACTAAACTGCGTGCCTATGGGATATCGCCTCCGTTGTGTGACTGGATTCAGGATTTCCTGTCAGAAAGGTCACAGTTCGTAGTAATATATGGAAAGTCATCAAGTAAAACAGAAGTGATATCAAGCATTCCCTAAGGAAGTGTTATAGGCCCTCTGTTGTTTCTGACATATATTAATGATATAGGAGAAAATCTTAGTAGCCGTCTTAGATTGTTTGCAGATGATGCTGTGATTTACCTTCTTGTAAAGTCATCAGATGATCAAAACGATTTGCAAAATGATTTAGATAAGATATCTGTATGGTGCAAAAAGTGGCAATTGACCCTGAATGAAGAAAAGTGTGAAGTTATAATCTGATAAATTTTGATTACGCAATAATTCACACAAATCTGAAGGCTGTAAATTCAACTAAATTTTTAGGGATTACAATTACATATAACCTAAATTGGAATGACCAAATAGATAATGTCATGGGTAGAGCAAACCAAAGACTGGGATTCATTGGGAGAACACTTGGAAGGTGCAACAGGTCTGCTAAAGAGACTGCTTACACCACGCTTGTCCGCCCTATGCTGGAGTATTGCTGTGCGGTGTGGAATCCACCTCAGTTGGGACTGACGAATGACATCGAAAAAGTTCAAAGAAGGGCAGCTCATTTTGTATTATCATGAAATAGAGGACATTGTGCCACAGACATGATAAGTGAGTTTGAGTGGCAGTCATTAAAACAAAGGCGTTTTTCATTGCGGCGAGATCTTCTTATGAAATTTCAATCACCAGTTTTCTCCTCCAATTGCGAAAACATTTTGTTGGCACCCACCTGCATAGGGAGAAATGATTATCACGATAAAATAAATCAGGGCTCGCACAGAAAAATTTAATTGCTCATTTTTCCTGCGCACCATTCGAGAGTGGAACGGGAGAGAGAGAGCTTGAAGGTGGTGCCTTGAACCTCTGCTAGGCACTTTATTGGAATAGCAGAGTAATCACGTACATGTAGATGTGAAAGAGGCCTATTAAATAGTATTTCACCATACATTACAGGGTTCAGTTGACTTCAAAAGTGAATTTTTAACTCTTGAGTGGACGAGCCTATGTATTAAGTGTGCCAATCTCAAGTAACATTGTTCTGTTCTCTTCCATTGTTGTTTTACAATTGTGAGCCTGTACATATTCCTTCATTATTGCTGTAGCTAACATAGTGATAAGCTGTGTTGTCATATGTCCAAGTGAGCAGCAGTAATATAAAAGAAATAGTGAGCTAGGTGAGAAAAAATTTAGTCTGTGCAAGAAAATGCCCCAGATTCCGAGCTAGCAGCACAATCCCACAATGATGCTGTTGTCTGTGAGATAATTAGTAATCGAATTAGCATTTCACTGGGAACTGATGCAATTGTGCTGTTTTATGCTCCAAGTGGATCATTACCATGGGGTAAAACTTGTACATGGCAACAAAGTGATACAATGAAAATTTATTTTATTATTGCTTGGTTAAATAGTGATTTAGCTTGCAAAATGTAAGCTTATTTTATTGTTGGTTAATTAACTAAGATTAAACTGTGATTTTGCTCATACATGTTTATCTTGATAACATAAGGACAGCTATTCTTCAGATCTTTGTACATCCACTCGTGTTATGAAAATCTGTGCGCCCACTTTGTGGGTTGAATATAAGTGGGGAAAGCGGACTGGGATAAGGCAACTGTAGGAAACCCCTGGTCACAAATTATGTGCATGCTGAGGGGAGGAACTCATTAACTACACTTCTAAATTTTTCGGTCTCTTTTCTGTTTACAAATGTAGTGAAATGAGGCAGTAGAGCTACCTTTATATCAGGGGAATGATAGTATTGAGATGACATTGCCTGCCATGTAACAGCAGCCTTAGTAGGTAATGTGATACTTCTTTGCACAACCTTTTCTAAGGATTTCCTAGTGCAAGCAATTAGTGCCACCACTGAATTGGCCACAGCTACTTATCATTTCACCACATTGTACATGTCAATTCCATGATTTGCCGCTTGTATTAACTCACATTTACAACAATGATGTCATACCACAAATGTAATGAATATGTACAATGAGTAACACAGTAGATACTATACAATAAATATTTACCACCACCAGTGTATCACTAAGTGCCAAACTAAAACCCAAAGTTCTCAGTTTCAGTCCCTGTTCAGTCCTAAGATTTTTATCTGTAACTTATCATTTCTTTCACCTCTGGCAATATTTGTTTATGTGAAAAATACTGAGTTGCGTCATTATACATTATACTGCAGGCACCCTATAACTGACTGGGTAAGTCAGTTCAAAGGTTGGAGCAAGGCAATGGCATACCACCACCAACCAGACCATGTCTAATAAAGGACTGTGGCATTCAAAACAATCTTCGGCTTTATGATTGCTTTACTTTTTTATCATATAACTAGCTTAGCATCCACTGCTTCTCTTGTGTAGACTGTAGGCATGCATAGATTTTTTAATTTTTATTTAATGGAATTTTTATGTTGTTTGCAAACTGTGACACCTTCTAAGCAATTCACACTAATTAAGGCCATTTAAGTGTGGTGTTTTCTGCATGTATTTCTGACAAAAAAGCGATTCTGGTAGCTGGAGTCCAAAGTTTTTTTTATTAATGCCTTTTGCATCTTTTGGAGATATTTCCTTAGAAACTTTCATCCCCAAGAAGTGAAATACCAATTTTCATTGATTTAGCTTTGGCGTCAACACCAACAGGTGTGAAGCACAGGCTAGCAGGAGACCAGAGTGGTGTAATGATACATCATCTGGAATGTCGATGCATGATGAAGGCATGTTGGACAGATTAACGCAGAAAAAGCTTTGCAAAGCTATCACTGCTCTGGCCTCAGCAGCTAGATACAGATGTACCGTGCTGTCATTGCCTTGATAAGCCATATGAAAAAACATAACTCATAACCATACAGACACTGTAACAGTTGTCTACCAAGATGTTGTGGCCAGTATGTGTATACTACTTTGACATGAAAGTAACAAGTTTTCTCACAGTACTAAGGAACTTTGTATCAAGATGTGTTAGATAATAATGATTTTTCAGTCTCGAACTATATCCTTCTTCTGCCACAAAATCAAAATTGATTGACTCAGTGGCAGTATATGAGCAGTTATCACTGATATGATAAAAGTCATCTCTGAAACTTGATGCAAAAAAATTTGAGGCTGGTGCTGCAGTTTTGTGTACTTACCTAATATGTTCAATTTTTAGTAGTTGCCTACAGAATAGGGTCCGTTTGAGCCCACATACATCTCTGTTTGTGTCTTTCTTTGCTCAGAACGTTCTGCCGGTTGTTTTTTGTAAGACTGTTTGAGACCTCCACCTTTTATAGTTGCAACAGAGAAAAATAACATGTCTGTGATAAACTCCTGATCCACTGCTATTGAGTAAATTGATATTGATGAAACATATCATAACATAAAGGCACAATTGGAGGTTGTAAAAAGATGTGTACTAGTATGTTGTAAGAAAAAGTTCTGTAGTAATGTAGAAAGTTTTGTTTCTTTTGTATTGTGGTACTTTGTTCTGTTACTGAGTGCACAAACAAATTCCTGCAGCATCAGAAATGTCATGGTTAGTAACTAAATATTGTCACAGCTGTAAATGTACACTTTGATTTGTTTTGACAAGCTTAGGTTTTTGTCCATTTTGCAATGAAACTAAGATATAACATGAATGAATTGTAATCTTCACGTGTGAGAAAACACGTATTCTTGCCAAAAATGTCAAAGTGTGAAGCTATTACTGCTTGAAAATAATTAATTTGTAAAACGGTAATACCTAGTACACTAATTAGAATCTGAAGAATGGCTGCTAATGGGAAAGGTTAATTTTTGAAAGATCATAACATTTAGTGCATACAGTCAATGATTATTTCCAAACTGTAGATTTGCATTACCATAGATAGCTTCCAGCAGAAAAGATGATTCTGTGTCTGAATCAATTTCTTTGACAATATGTTTTGTGTATCAGCTGTTGCATTGTATTGTGTTTGTTCTTTCATTATTGTTATTTGAAGTACTTCATTTAATATTAGATTTGTTTTGTCATTCCAGGTTGCAGTTGGTATTTTGTCAGCTCTAGCCATAGTTTGGTCAGGTATAGAGACTTGGAGTTATTCTCGCAGATCAGGACGTGTGGGTATTGACCTCCTCTCTCTGGTACAGCTTGCTCTTTTTTCCTGTGGGAATTTGGCAAATGTTTTTTTCTTAGTTGCTGCTTCTGCTAGCGTGTATACATTTGTATTTTACAAGGGACAGAGTGTTGTTCAAGTTCTGTTACCAGCTCCAACTCATGAAGATCTTATTAAAAATTATATGATCAGTTCCCTTGTGCTGAAGGTAAGTGAAATGTAATTATGTACACCATTAATAACAATGTTAAAGCCATTGTTTGACATTTAGTATAACTCCAAAAAATGAAATAAAAAACCAACCTCCTTCAGTGTTAACAATGGTAGAAACACTGAGGCGAGAAACTGTTATTTCTGTGCCATTTAGGGGGACTATGGAAGAGATTCTCTAAATTGCATGGTTATAAGTCTCTTTGTGAGTGACTACGATTGCTTGATTTTTGGATGGGTTAAGTTTTGTGCCCACTATGAAAATGCATGCTGGATGGCTGTGCACAGGTTTCTTGCACTTGCACTTACACTAAGGTGAAAACAGTTATGGGTAGCAATATGCACATATACAGGTGGTGGCAGTATCACATACACAAGGTATAGAAGGGCAGTGCACTGGTGGAGCTGTTTTTATACTCAGGTGATTCACGTGTAAAGGTTTCCGATGTAATTATGGCCACACAGTGGGATTTAACAGACATTGTTTGTGGAATGGTAGTTGAAGCTAGATGCACGCAACATTCCATTTTGGAAATCATTAGCGAATTCAGTATTCCAAGATCCGCAGTGTCGAGAGCGTGCTGAGAACACCAAATTTTCAGGCATTACCTCTCACCATAGATAGTGCAGTGGCCAGCAGCTTTCACTTAATGACAGAGATCAGAGGTGTTTGTGTAGAGTTGTCAGTGGTAACAGAGAAGCAACCCTGCATGAAATAAATGTGGGACATATGTCAAATGTATCTGCTAGGACAGCACCAAAGTTTGGCATTAATGGGCTGTGGCAGCAGATGACCAACACAAATGCCTTTGTCAACAGCACGACATCGCTTGCAGTGCCTCTCCTGTGCTTGTGACCATATCAGTTGGACCCTAGATGACTGTAAAAACCATGAGCTGATCAGATGAGTTCCAATTTCAGTTGGTAAGAGCTGACGGCAGGGATCATGTGTGGCACATATACCACAAAGCTTGGACCTAAGTTACAACAAGGCACTGTGCGAGCTGTTAGTGGCTCCATAATGCTGTGGGATGTGTTTACACGGAGTGGACTGGGTTCTCTGGTTCAACTGAATTTATCATTGATTGGAAATGTTATGTTTGGCTATTTGGAGACCATTTGCAGCCATGCATCCACTTCAGGTTCCCAAATAATGACAGAATTTTTATAAATGATATTGCATCATGTCACCGGGCCACAGTTGTTTGCAATTGGTTTGAAGAACATTCTGGACTATTTGAGTGAATGATTTGGCCACCTAGATCGCCCGACATGAGTCCAATTAACATTTACTGGACATAATCGATACATCAGTTTCTGCACAAAATCCTGCACCAGCAACACTTTCGCAGTCTCCAATAGCTATAGAGGCAGCATAGCTCAATATTTCTGCAGGGGACTTCCAATGCCTTGTTGAGTCCATGCTGCATCGAGTTGATGCACTACTTTGGGCAAAGAGAGGTCCAACACATATTGCGTGGTATCCCATGACTTTTGTCACCTCAGTGTATAACTGCTGCAGTTATTAAGCATTGTGGAAATTGTGTCATGTCCCATAGAAATAACTATAAAAACACAATATATCTTCAGATCCAGAACTATATATTTCTTTCCATAAAGTTGTAAAAGAAGAGGAAGAACCAGGTAAGGAGTGCAATTTTAAGTGGGGAGGCTAATGGTCTATTTGGATTCATATCCTAGGAAAGATCCCTATGTGTGGCAGAGAAGAAATGTGTAATCAAGTCATATTAAAACGGAAATGGAGTTAACAACATAGGAAGACGTTTCTGAATGTCAGTTCATTGACAGCTGTTTATTAGGTTATGCTAAACGAGAGCAAAATAAATGAACTAGAGAATCAGTAAATAAGAACTGAGAGTTGAGAGAGCTGAATTTATAAATAATCACAATTATGAACTTTTGTTTTATGATCATTAAGTCATGGTCTAATTCCTGTTTATTTGTTTGATATTTTATCCCTTACTGTATGATTCCACCTTCGCACCACCACATACCTTTCTGTACCCTCACTACCCAACAACTGAGATTGCTGCTCTCTGCAGTCACATTTGGCAGCTAGAGACAGCAGTGGTCACATGTGAGTGAGTTGGGCATGTATAAACGTGTGTGTGTGTTTTTCCCCATCTGAAGAAGGACTTTTTCTGATAGCTTATAACATTTAACTCATCTTGAATGTGAAAGTGTGCCACTCAAGAGCTCCTCCATGTTGTTACATTCCATCTTTGATGACGTTCCATGCTTGCACCAGAAGATTGCAAGTTTTTCAGTGCTGTTCACTAAATAATGAAAAACCCAATAGCAATAAAATGTTGTCACACTTGTTCTTGTCATTTTTGCGAAGCCTGACTTTAATATTCCCACTAGTGGATGAGATCGATAGCAGATTGAAGGCATTACAGTTAGCATTAATCAGGTGCCACTGGAGTTACGATCGCCGGGTAACTTGGGTGCAGCCATTAGCAGCACAGAGGTACTTAGTAGCCATGGGCCAGCCTTGAATAGTATGTTGCATGAACTCTTTAGAATCGCGCGTAGCTGCTATGTTGAAACCAATCTTGCTGTGAACTTGATATTCTGGTTATCATTATGTTTGCTTTTCTTCTGTTTTCCACTCATGACAAACTTGGCTTTGTTTAAAGTTTACCCATTCATATCCAGAGCGGATGTAAAAGTGGTGATGTGTTCTTACCCCATTGAGTTTACGGCAATGTGTTATGGACCCAAAGTTCTTGTTTCCAGCTACAAGAAAAACTGCAGCAGGAACAGCAGGCTGCACTTCTGCAGCTCTTGACTCAGCAGCAGCAATAATCCTGCAAGTTTGTGGTCGCAGCTTTTGTATCCTGCCTGGAAGGCGGCGCGTGGGTCTGCTCCTGAAAACTGAAGGGTAGGCCGAATGTAGGAAGCTAGGAGGAGCAGGTGAGGTAGAACTCTCGGTACTGCAGTGTGAATTAAAATCACCTTTACTTTAGCAAGAAGATAAATACATAACTTTGCACTGAGGTGAGCTCGTAGGTGTGAAGCCGTACATCAAGTTACAAAGTTACAATTAGTGGTTCGCTCACTATGAAATAGAAACAGTGTTGCTAGGTTATCTGCTCGGCATCAACTGGGCTGAATCTGGAGCGGAGCTCGTAGATCTGCACAGCACCGGCTAGAGGGCGCTATCGCCGGTGTCGGTGTCGTAGTGCCAACCTAAGAACTTGCACCTACGCCGTGGCATCGTAGCTATCGATACCAAATCCCTCCCCCCCTGAAATGACACACCGTCATTGAGTATGGCTTCCGACGGCGGGTGGAGAGACCCAGGGGCGGCGCAGCTGAGGGGACGGACAGTGGAACTGCTGGGGCGCGCTGTCCACCCGCGACCCCGAATTGCTCACGAGGGGGCAAGGAAAACGTCCCGTGGAAAACCTGCCCTGGCTGCGCACCACCACTGGGTATGCTTGGATGAGGAGGCGGAGCAACGACCACCATGGGCAACAGCGGCAGTGGCGTGACAGCAGCCTCAGCGTCCATCGGTTATGGCACCATGGAGGAACATGGCGGCAGCGGCGGCGACGGCCGGAGGTGGGGCCATGGCGGCGGAAAGAGGTGCCCGTCCGTTGCAGGTGACTGGACCCGCAGTGGTGACAATGGCAGGTGTGCCCGCTGCGGAGGCACGAGCGGCATAGGCGCCATCGGTGGAGTCATGGGCTAAGGCGGTGGAAGCCACGAAGCCTCCAGTTCTGCCGGAAAACAACCAGCGGTAGAAAACTGAGGACAGCACAAACGGATCTGCTTACGGTGTCACTTGACAGTGTCGGAGGGACCAGAAATGACAAATAAGGTGCGGCCCAGCTGGCAAAGAATGTACCCCTACTCCCAGCGCTGCCTGCCAGAGAAAATGCGATAGAACACCAAATCATGCTGCGCCGAGCCAGAACGAGGCGAAGCAGGAGGAGCGCTCGGCGGGGGTTGCAGTAGCTGCAGGAGCCACCAATGGGCGCAGCCATGTAGCAATTCCGCTGGGGAATGGGTGCCGCATGGCTGGGAGCGATATGAAGCAAGGAAAGTCCAGAGTGCTCGCTCGTGAGAGTGCGTGGCGCACAACTTGCCCATCTGCGACTTAAACATACGCACAAAGCGTTCAGCTTCGCCGTTCGACTGGGGGTGGAATGTGGCTGTGGTCAGATGATGAATGCCATTAGCAGCTCGGAATGCTTCAAACTCCGAGTACACGAATTGGGGGCCATTGTCAGAGACAATAACTTCAGGAAAGCCCTCAATGCAAAAAATATATGTCAAAGCCCGAATAGTACTGGCAGACATAGTAGAAGACATAGGTACAACAAAAGGAAAGTTGCTTTATGCTTCAATAACTATCAACCAGCGGTTGTCCCAGAAAGGACCGACAAAGTCAATATGAACATGCTGCCGAGGTGCAGTAGGAGTCAGGCACGCAAAGAAGCGCTGGCGGGGAGCAGATTGATGCTCCGCGCAAGAGCGCCAGTTAGCAAGTAAATTCTCAATATGTTTATCAATGCCGACCCAAGTGCAGTGACCACGTGCTAATTGCTTCGTCCGCACAATACTCCAATGACCAGTGTGCAGCAGTCGGAGGATTTCTGACTGCAACGAACGAGGTTCCAACACACTAGACTGATCATTGTCAGTTCGTAACAAAATAACACCATGGTGTACAGGCAAGTTGCGACATTGCGTGAAGTAACGCCGTACAAGAGGATCTCAAATCTGCATAGCATATGGAGGCCATTGAGTACGAATATAGTGCAAAAGAATCTGCAAAGAAGCATTGGCGGCTGTCACAGCATCAATGCAACGAAAATCCACTGGAAAACCATCAGCTAATTCCTTATCTTGCAAATCAGTAAACATGCAGGACAGTTCGGAAGAATCAAACACTAAACACTTCATCAGGACCGATAGGCAGACGAGACAAAGCATCAGCATTGCCATGCTGGGCTGTAGGCCGAAACAAGATTTCATAATTGTTGTTAGACAAAAACAAAGACCATCATTGCAAATTTTGTGCAGTACGGGCCGGAACTGACTTTGGCAGGTGAAGCGAAGACGTCGAAGGCTTCTGGTCGGTGACCAAATAGAACTTGTGACCGTACAAAAAGTCATGAAACTTAGTCACTCCATAGACAATAGCTAAAGCTTCTGTCTCGATTTGAGAATAGTTTTGCTGGGCAGAATTGAGCAACTTAGACGCAAAAGCGATCAGGCGATCGACAGAATTAATGCAGTGCGAGAGAACTGCTCCAATGCTGTGAGAAGATGCATCAACAGCCAAAACAACTGGTTTGGAGGGATCGAAAGGAATCAAACAGCAATCACTCAACAAAGTATATTTGAGCTTGTGGAAAGCAGTGTCATATTCCGAAGACCAAACAAAAGGGACGTTCTTATGCCAAAGGCGATTAAAAAGGCACTGCAATCTGTGCTGCATTTGGTATAAAACGAATATAATATGTAATTTTGACCAACACAGACTGAAGTTCTTTCAAGTTCGTGGGAGCTGGCAAGTATCTAATCGGACTGAGATGTGACGGCGAAGGGTGGATACCCTGTCCGCTAATCATATGTCCTAAATAGTGAATCTCAGTGTGAAAAAATTTGCACTTGTCTCTGCTACACTTTAGTACTGCCTGCAAAAGTACAGTAAATAAGGCACGCAAATTCTGCAAATGTTTGTCAGGGGTGCGACCTGATACGACTATATTATCCAGATAGTTGGAACAACCAGGGACAGTGGCACACAACTGCTGCAAGTAAGATTTAAAAATAGCAGGGGCCAAAGCACAACTGAACGGAAGGTGGCAAAATTTGAACAATCCAAGGTCGGTGTTGATCACAAAATAGCACTGCTACTGTTCATAGAGCGGAATCTGAAAGTATGAGTCCCGCAAGTCAATCGTGGAAACGAATTTTCACACACCAACTTATCAAAAATGTCTTCAGGATGCGGTAAGGGAAAGGTAGCTACCAGTGTCTGGGGATTTACTGTAGACTTAAAGTCAGCGCAAATACAGAGACGACCATTTGGTTTCTTCACACACACTATAGGCAAAGCCCATGGCGAAGCAGAAACAGGTTTAATGACACCACTGTCTTGCAAATGCGTAAGTTCAGCAGCTGTGGTGTCACGCAGTGTGTGCGCTACCGGGCGTGTGCACCGGAAAATAGGCATGGCATTGTCTTTAAGTACAATATGCGCTGCAAAGTCTGTGGCACAACCAAGGCCATCAGAAAAGAGTTCTGCAAAATCATCACACAGTGCGGCAATGCTATCTGCATGGTCACTAGCGTTGATGTAAAAGTACATTGTCCTGAATTGCGAGGCCAAAAATTTCAAATGCGTCCATGCCACAAATGTTCATAGAATCACTAGAGCAGAGCACATGGAAAGACACTGTACGGGTCATTGCACCATACGTGGCTAGTAAACTACACATGCTGAGCACTGAGATTTACTGTCCAGTAAATGCAGTCAGCGTGGAATGTGAACGACGAAGTGGGGGCGAACCAAGCAAGTTCTGTAAAGAAACTGACGCACCAGTGTCCAGCTGCATGTGAACAGAACATCCATAAATGTACAAAGTCACAAAAAGTTTCCTCGCATCGTGCTGAATGCTAGAGGAAGTGTCTGGCAAAACTTGATTCTCATGACGTGCTGTAGAAGCATGTGAAGCAGAAGGCTTTGAATAAATGGCATTAACGTCCATAGGCTGATGTGAATCATGATCATGGCAGTTCCTGTTGCGGTGACGCCCACACGAGTCACGCGAATGGGAGACAGGTTGTGAATTAGAGTTTCTCTTACTGCACACAGCCTTTACATGTCCTTTCTTATTACAGAAATAACACTGTGCTTGATGGGATGGGCAACTGTTCCTCGGGTGGGCACGAAAACAGTTTGGACATTGACATTATTTCAGTTTCTTAGTGGGTGCCTGGTTTGAAACATATTTACTTGCGCGTGAGTGGCATGGTGGCGCGTGCCATGCTGGGGCCGGGCGGGAGGCACTTGTTGTGCCATGCTAACAGTACACACACCCGGGGTCACGTTGAACACGGAAGTAGCCATGTCTAATGTATCTTGTCTATCCAGCAAGTCCACTACCTCCTTCAAAGACGGGTTTTTAAATTTTAGGATTTGCTCGCAGATGCAGTGATCCACCACATTCTGTGCAATAGCATCTCCAATCATTATATCCGCATATGAGTGTCCACATGAGCAATTAAAGTCACAATCAGAAGTTAGTCCCTGAAGGTCCGCTAACCAAGATTTATTCGACTGAGTAGGGCCACGCCGAAGACGAAAGAATTTGTAGTGTGCAGCTACCACATTTACACTGTCACGGAAGTGGGGGTTCGAAGCATCAATCACTTCGTCGTAAGATTTAGTTTCTGGGCGGGTGGTGGGAAACAACTTGATGAGCACAAGGTATAACACAACACCCGCGTTGGCAATGAAAAAGGCAAGCCGTTCTGTACCTGGTATGTTGTATGCTGCGAAGTGTTCCTTGAGTTGGGCGATGTATTCTGGCCAGCTTTCATCAGGGTTGAAGGCACAAAATGGCGGTGCTCTCGGCGACGGCGTTGTTACAGGTGGTGGCGTCAGAGGTGCCATAGTAGCTGCAGTTTGTATTGTGACCAGTCCATTTATGGCAGCAAGCAGCTGCGTCATTTGCTGCGCCTGAAAACGTACAAGATGGGACAGCGAAGCCTGTTCCTGTGGCGAAGCCATGATTTACACAAATGAAAGTCTTATAGTGAAAGGTGGGAGCACTTAAGATACAGTCACTCAGTCACATGAGAATGTCACAAAAAAGCTAAAGCAGTACTGAGCAAAAAATATAGGTAAGAGAATAAAAAATGATCCTCGTCGCCATCTTTCGTATCCCGCCTGGAAGGCGGCGCGTGTGTCTGCTCCTGAAAACTGAAGGGTAGGCTGAAAGTAGGAAGCTAGGAGGAGCAGGTGAGGTAGAACTCTTGGTACTGCAGTGTGAATTAAAATCACCTTTACTTTAGCAAGAAGTTGAATACATAACTTTGCACTGAGGTGAGCACGTAGGTGCGAAGCCGTACATCCAGTTACAAAGTTACAAGTAGTGGTTTGCCCACTATGAAATAGAAACAATGTTGCCAGATCGTCTGCTTGGCATCAACTGGGCTGAATCTGGAGCGGAGCTCGTAGATCTGCACAGCGCCGGCTAGAGGGTGCTGTCGTCGGTGTCGGTATCGTAGTGC
Organism: Schistocerca nitens; assembly: GCF_023898315.1. Taxonomy (NCBI): domain Eukaryota; kingdom Metazoa; phylum Arthropoda; class Insecta; order Orthoptera; family Acrididae; genus Schistocerca; species Schistocerca nitens. The sequence continues at coordinate 496,607,277 of NC_064619.1, read as the reverse complement.
TAACCTAAGAACTTGCACCTACGCCATGGCATCGTAGCTATCGATACCACAGCAGCTATACTCCCTCAATCACTGCCTTCAGTAAGTCTCTGGAAAGCTCATAATGTTTTTTCTTTTAGCAGTTGTTTATATGAAATGGTGCAAAATTGCAGTCAGTCTCGAACCCTAGTGAATTGTCTTTCAGTGACCTATATGCTTTGTTAACTAAGTACTCTGGTCAGCAGACATACCTTTTTGGAGGTAGGCTCCAATTTACTCAGTGTCATAAACAACATAGACAGTTGCATGCAGCATGGGCTGCTGACTTTGAAAATCTGACACCCAAATGCAGTTTCATGTGCCAGAACTATAAAGTTTCATATATGGAATCATTGATTTAATATGTGGCTCTGTTTTTTGCACCTGAAAGGGGGGTCACAACTAAAGCTGTGGCCAAATCCAATTCTAGCCTTGGTGAAGGGCTTAAAATTATTAAATACTCTGTGGTTGCTTCAGAAGCTCAGCATTTTTTTACAAATGAAATTCCCATTTCCGAAGTTGTTAGTCACCATCACAAGGAGCAGTCAACTGATGATTCCGACTTATCATCCTCTAATTCTGCCTTTAAGCCTCCCCTGAGATCACAGATGTCTGAAGTGCTGGAGTCTTGTGAGGGATGTAAGAATGTCAATCATTCTGTTTTCAGCACTGGATGACCTTTTTTTAATGTTAATCGGGCAAGTCAAAAACATCCCCCTTCCTCAGTGTTTTGACAAATGACCTGCATGTTGAAAAAACTCTAGTTCTGTCCTGACTGTGGCAGCAGGCATACCAGAAGCAGATGCCCTCATCCTGCAGCAGACTGCTGGGCCTGTGGCAAGTATAGTCATGTCACTGTTGTGTGTGAACAAGCGACACGAAAGCCCCGTATTCATCCTGAACATGACAATACTGAGGTCCACACAGTCATAGGCTGCAGAGCAGGCAATTTCCATGCCACTGCGAAAGGCTACTTTGGAGATGACATTGTTTGAGCTGTCTATGGAGTACCGGCTGGAAACTGGCACTGTCTTTAATCTGCAAGTATGTGTCTGAGCCGATCAGTTTGCCTCTTCTGTGATGGGGCTGGTGTTGGATGCTGTCTTACTGCCACAGGTACATTCCTCTCCTTGGAGAATTGTTGCTGGTAGATAAGTACAAAAACAATGAACACATACTAACTTTCTTAGTTGCGTGCTTTCCCATGGCTACCAACATTTGCATCTTGGATGCTTTTATCAGTTTGAGTTTCAAAGTAGGGCATCAATTCAATTTAGTGTCAGACACAGTCGCTTTTTCTGATCTTGATGCCATATGCACTATGTGTAAGGAATTCAGGTGTGCATGTAACTACACAGTTCAAATTTCTCTGAAGCTTTCTGCAGTGCCTATATTTTTCCGAGTTCACCTGCTTCCATTTGCAGTTCATAAGGCTGCTCGGGTGGTGCCAAGTCATTATTTCCCTGATTTCCACCAGTCAGTGTCTGATGCCCACGGTGGTCATTAAATGATCAGCTGGGTCTTTATGTGTTTGTGGTGATTTTAAAGCCTATGTTAATTCCCAGTGTCACACCAGTTTATATCCATCGCTTTTCTCAGATGAGTTCCTGACCACACAAGGTGGGGGCTACTGTTATTCGAAGACAGATTTAAAGGATGGTTACTTCCGATCTCTTGTAAATCCCTGTTCACTAGTCTGGTTATTCTGATGTTGGCTTCTCAATGTATATATTTTTTAATTTTCTTGTTAACAGTACCAGCTTGTTCACAGGAATTAGCAGAAGTCCAATCTAGATTTAGATCGCACCACCTTGACACTCATGCAGAAAGGTGCATAGTATTCTGCTGAATCCATTTTCAATAAGCTGCCACAAAAATTCAAAACTCTTAGCAGTAATGTGTGTGCTATCAAGTCCAGATTGAAGAGTTTCCTCATGGGTCACTACTCCTATTCTGTCGAGGAGTTCCTTGAAAAGTTAACAATCTCTGTGTTACATTGTTGACTGTGTTTTTAAAACTTATAGCTTCTCATCTTTTTAGAATTTGTAAACATTTTATCTATTATTACTTTTCTGTTCTAATTTCATGTACTGATGTAGGGGAGGAGAAAAAAAAATGCCCTGCTTGATGACACCTCACATCAGGCACTAGCTTTAAATATTTGCCACTAGACTTACACAGGTATAATCACTTGTCGTTTCGGGTTGTAAGTGCACCTGCCATTTTCGAAAAGTATTCATAACAACTGATTCAAGTTATTCTGTGCTTTGTTAATTCTTTGGATGATATTATCATTAAGGTTCTACACATTCGAAGCATCACAAGAATCTTTTATATCCTTTTAAATGGCTCCAGAAAATGGTTTATGCTGTCAACTGTAAAAGTGGAGTTTTCTTTGCCCTCTAAATCAGATACCTGGGGCACATTTTTAGTCACAAAGATATCACACCCATGTGCGACCATGTCGACATTACATAAACGTGCTGGCCTTTAGTAACATTGAACATTTGCAATCATTTATAGGTAAAATTACATTCTGTGCTAAGTTAATTCCACAAGTGGCACTGATCGAACACACTCTGTCAGCTAAGGGTGTCAGGGCATCAGATTTGTGTGATCAGACACCTGTCAACAGGCTTTTCAGCACGTTAAGAACAATCTCGAGGTGGCACCATATCTTATGCCGTAGACATCAGGACTGCCATAGGTTCTGGCAACAGACATGTTCCAGTAGAGCACTGTAGTGATTTTGTCCCACAAATTATCAGGCGGTTCTGAGTGCCCAAGTACCTTCAGCTCTAAAACATTAAATTCTTCACAGCTCATCTGTTCCCAGATTGAGGCGGAGTCTTTGGTGATTATTTATGGGATCAAGAAATTTTATGTGTGTTTGTATGGCAGCAAATTTCACCTGTTGGCTGATCACAAATCCTTGATTTCTTTGTTCGGGCATTTTTCTAAGGTCCTGGACAACATGGCACAGCATCTGCAATGATGGTCATCGTTCTTAAGTGGGTACCACTACGAAATACAGTTTCACTCCACTGCCCAACACACCAGCACAGATGCCCTGTTCTGCCTCCCTCATGGCCCTAATACAGAATTTGATTGTCAGGAAACTGTTTTGTCCTGGATCGCTACCTACAAACAACCCTGGAAGAAATAACACTGACGGTGCATGAGGTATCCTCGACATTGTCCTCTGAGGAAGATTTTGTTGATGATTCAGCAAGGGTGGCCACAGTGGATTTCCCACCAGGCTGACCCAGCAATTTGCAATTAATTTGCACTTTGCTATCAGGTTGATGCTATGCAGGTTGTCTTAATATTGGCCATGGAGGACTCTGACAGCTCAGGTCCCACATCCTCCCACTCCTTCACGTGTGACACTGAGGGATGAAGCACATGAAGACTTTGGCCAAGTGGTGCATCTACTGCCCTGGCATTGATACCAGCATTGAGGCATTGATACCAGCATTGAATGCACATGCGCTCCTACCTTGCCTGCTCCTTCCATTATGCATCCCCAGCACATTTTTCACCATCACAACATCCTGACCACCCTTAAGAGAGGGTCCACATCTATTTTTCTGGACCATTTCCGGGAGCTATGTGGCTGCTGGTGATGGATGTCCTCTTCGACATCCTGTATGTGGTACGCATGCCATCTGTTACCATCCCACTATTATCTTTTCCCTGGAGAGGGTTTTCATAATTGAGGGGGCACCTTGCACCCTAGTATCAGATAACCGGCCCCAGTATATATTGACTCAGTTCCTGGCCTTGTGCTGCTATAATAGCATTGACTGCCCATTTTCACCCTGCATCCAACATGGAGGCTAAGTGGTCGTCTGCACATTCAAAACCCCGGTGTGAAAGGCCTTGCTGACACATCATCCAAGGATGTGTCACACCAACCATCCTTACCTCCACCTCTGAGCTCTAGACTAGGCATCAAGGTTGTTATCAGCTGGTTCTCTCACCCTGTCTCCTTGCATCCTGTACCTAGTTACAACATTTGGCCCTACTCACCAGTGTGTGGGATCATGGTTTGGGAATCCATGAAGATGGAACTGCCCCCACTGTTCCAACCTTTCCTCACCTGGTGGGACTGGAGTAGTCTACTGCCACAGGTGCGCTGCTGTCTTCAACAACCCTGCAGTCCTTAACTGGGCCTCCTGACTTGGTTGGGCTTGAGCCTATGGGTCTTGATTTGCTGTATGGGAATGCTGCCTCTCCACATGCCCATTCCTGCCAGTACCAGCATAGACGGGGAAATTTTTGACCCTATGTGCCAGTTTCAGGGGATAGGGACTTACTATTCCCAACTGTGGCCGAGATTGTCAGTGGGTTAGAAGAATTACATTTATCATTAGTCGGTGCCACTAGAGTTGTGATCACAGGGTCTCATGGGCTCAGCCAATAGCTGTGCGAGGCTAGGTGAGCGGCTGCGGCCATTCTTGAATAGTACACTGCTTGAGCTCTTCCAGATCCCAACTAGCAGCAATTTGGAAACCAACTGACGATATTCTGGTTAGGATTATTGGCAATTCGTCTGTGTTCTGCTCATTATGAACTCAGCATTGTTTACGGTTTATGTGTTCATATCTAGAACTGACATAAAACAAAATGCCTGTAAATATGAAAGTCAGTTGCTGCTTGTTACAGTATTAACTTTCTGAAGTTCTTTTTGTATAACTCTTGTGAGAGGCAGAAGTATGTTGTTTTCTTTTTGCCTGTTACATTTTCTTTTATATTGCTGTTACAGCTTTTGTGCTTGAGTGTTGCATGAGAGTATAACTGTAACAGTGCAAGATAACAGATATACTATGACATGTTACAGGTGTAACTGGTATGAAAATTGATCCAAAGAGTCTCCATTATCAGCAGAAACCAATGTTAGGGGAAAAGATAATGAAACATAGTTACTGTGAATAAATTTGTAAAACAACTCGAAAAGCTGTCGCTGTTTTTTTTTCCAATAGATGTAATGTTTGTCACAATTATAAGTGTCTTTGTACTTAATTATCAAGCAAGGTTGCTAGTACTCATGGCTAAGAAAGCATCTCCATACATTATATTCAACTGTTTCGAGAACAATGTAAGACGGAGAATAAAACTTCGGTACAAAGCATTTAATATGCAATCTACAAGTTAATCTGCAAACTATAGAATTTAACAGTTTATGGCCCCAAACACTGTAAGAAGCTGAGGTTAAAGTGTCATCAGCTGAGTATGGATTACAGTTTTGAGGTTAGAAATACCAACAGCTGAGTTTTAGGTTAAAAGATTTATATTCATAAAGTAATGTTTCAACACATATTGAATACTGCAATAAATTTTTACAGACATCGAAGAAGGTGATTGGCACCTGGAAAAGGAAAATAAGGGGCTTGCTAGATTACATTGAAGATGTGTTGGATCTCATTTACAAGAAATCAGTGAAGCCCTAGCCACTGGAAGAAGATGCTATAGAAATACAGATCAAAAAGTACAAGGAACAGTTTGATTCATATTACAAGGAAAAAAGTTATGCAAAATGAATGGTAACAAGTACAATTAGTGATGAAGTGTGTTGGAAGATAATGGGAAAGGAAACAGACAATGAAACATGAGATACCTTAAAGCAACAGTTTGATGCCATATCCAAGGGTCAGTTGCTTAAAATTTGTACAGAATTTTTCTGCTTTAGTTGGATACCAAAAATTGGATTTGCGATAGAAAACCAAGAAAAAATCCAAATAGAAGTAATTACTTTAGTAGTAAAGGAGACCACTCACCAAAAAGCAGAGCACTGAGTCATTGATAGGCACACATGAAAAGAAAGAAAGCTTCCTAGCTTTTTGAGTAATCCTTTTTCAAGCTAGAGTACAAATACAGACAGAAAACATACAAACATGCATACATGAGCATGAGTACACTTGCGTGTGCCCTTACATGCTGTTAATTGGACATACAATGCTAGTGTTGCATTTTGGCAAGTGGACTAAAGTGGTGTTGGGAGTTGTGTCAGATGGGGAGGATAGAGAGATAGGGAGAGACAGGAGGCAATGGGGGGTGCTGGAGGTGGTCTGGCTAGTGTCTTAGAGGTAGGTAGCTGATTTTCTGGCTAGGAATGAGGTAGGGAGGGGTGGCAGCTATGTGGGCTATGCATGTGATGCACAGTTGCTGAAGCTAGCAGGGAGTGGTGCATGTTAAAAGTGAGGTGGGGACGTGAATTGGGAGGTGGATTCTGGATGGATGAAGGGTAAACTGTTGAGTGGTGGATGTGGAACAGTGGATTACTGGAGATGAGGCCAGAACTATTATGAAAGTGAAGGATGTGTTGCAAGGATAACTCCCATTAGCGTAATTCAGCGAAGCTGCTGGTGGAGGGAAGAATTCAGATGGCCTGGACCGTGAAGAAGCCATTGAAATTTAACATGTTATGTTCAACTGCATGTTGGGCCACTGGGTGGTCAACTTTGTTCACGGCAACAGCTTGGCAGTGGCCATTCACCCTGGTGGCCAACTGGTTGGTAGTCATATTGACATAAAAAACAGTGCAATAGAGTTGGTATATGACATGGCTACTTTTCACAGGTGACCTGACCTCTGATGAGGTACTATAAGTCTGTGAACAGTACTGGAGTAGGAAGTGCTAGGTGAGTGAATGGCCATGTCTTGCAGCTTGGTCTTCCACAGCCATATAATCCCTGTGGCTTGGGATTGGGAATGGGAGTGGCGTAGGAATGGACTAGGATGTTGTGGATGTTGGGTTGGGAATGAACACGCCTGTAAGAGGGATGAGAAGAATCTTTGGTAGGGTGTCCCACATTTCAGAACATGTTGATAATCAAATATCAGATGAAGAGTAAGGTTTAGCTGTTCCAGTCTAGAGTGATATTGGGTGACAAAGAGGCATTTCTCTGTAGCTGTTTCTTGAGGGTGGTGGAAGGCTTGGGGGATATGTGAGGATATGGTGAAGGGAATCTGCTAGTGGACCAGGTTTGTGGGGTTATGCCTATCTGTGAAAGCCTCTGTAAGACCTTCAGCATACTGGGCAAGGGAATTCTTGTCATTGCAGGTATGTCTTCCATGGGTGGCCAGGCTGTATGAAATGTACTTTTTGATCCGAAAGAGATGGCAGCTGCAAAACATGAAACTGAGCATTTGGTGTGGAGGGGATGGCAGATGCACAACTTGCAGCTGAGCAAACACGCTCAATTTCAGTGGCTGTTTCACAACACATTCCATACAGATTCTTCTCTCCACCATCAGCTCCTCTGATATATGCAGAAGGGTATTATCCTTGCAACACGTCCTTTGCTTCTGTAACTGTCCAGGCCTCAATAACAGTTAACTCGATGTCCCACACCCTACACCCAACAATTTCCCTTTCCTCTGCCCTGTACCCCATCCCCCTCCCATTTCACATCTCCATGTCACCTTCAGTGTGCACACTCCCCTCCGGCTTAGACAACCCATGCATTACATGCCTAGCCCATGTGTTTGCGACCCTTTCCTCCTACATTCTTAGCTGGAAAACCAACTGCATCCCATTGATCCCCTAGCCCCTTACTCCCAACCCTATCCCTGCCTCCCACCTCTCTCCCCCTCTGCCTGTTCCACCTGACACAACACCTACACGATCCTAGTGCCCGTGCCGAAATGCAGCACTAGCGTTGTACAACCAGCCAGTGCCGTGTACAGGCACAGGTGTGTGTGTGTGTGTGTGTGTGTGTGTGAGAGAGAGAGAGAGAGAGAGAGAGAGTAAGTGAGTGAGTGAGTGTACATGTACTCTAGCTCAAAAAAGTCCTATTCCAAAAGCTAGCAAGTCTTCATTCTTTTTCTGAGTGGCTGTCAACGATTCAGTGGTTGTGCTTTTTGATGAATGGTCTCCGTTACTCCTAAATTATTTACATTCTACCAGAATTTTTCCTACATCATCAAACAGAAGTAATGATAGTCTGAAGCTGCTATTACTGTGCTGATGTTTGTCTGTGAAGAGACCTGTCGAGGTGAAGCAGATACAGCAACGTGGTAAGTTGATAATGGAGCTACAAGACATGTAACCAAATGTTCAGATTATTCTACAGACTTTCTAAAATTTGACGGTGTTGTAAAGTATAACATTCTTAGGGGTTGTTTTACTCATCGTATCTGGCAATCTGTTGCAGTAACTGAAAAAAAATTTATAAAGTTATTTTTTAAAATAATTAATCCTGTTTTTTGTTTCCACTGAACATTTATTATAATCTCAAATTAATTAAAAGCATCTTGACAAATCTGAAATAAGTTGTAATATACTTACAATAATGAAATAAATCATGAACAACGAGCTAAATGCTTTCTATCTAAAATCCAAAACCAGACTGACTTCCTATGCCAACATGGCAGTCTCTATTTATAATTTCTTAACAATCCCAAACAATCCTTGGCATTGTTTAAAATTATTATTTCATTAGTTAACAATTAAAACTCTCATCCTAAAACAAATGTCACATTTTGAAGATTCCCTAGATTCTTATATATTAAACACATAGTGTATAAACACTTAAGTGTTAAATGTTAACAATACACTTGTTATATTTACTAATTACAGAACATTCATATCATACAAAATGTTCCTACCAATTAACAGACTTCTACACATTAGTGTAATTAAGATTCCATAATTATTTCCTTCATAACTTTTCCACAAGTACATATTTCCATAAACCTCTATGTCAGAAACTACTGTTTATGGTTAAAATTTATACGTTTTTATTAGTTTTAATTGGACTGTTATGTTTCAAGAGGCACCACCAAAAGAAGTGTTAATTACAGTGAGAAACGTAAGTACTTAGTTATTATCTTTAATTGGAGGACAGAATGTTGGCTGAAAATTGAAGATACAACAATGTTCCATGTAACCTGGGAGCCCTCGGGAACATTGTACAAGACAGACATTCAACCCACTTTGTCCAATTTGAAGTAAACACCATTGAAGAGACTTCATTATGCAGCTGTAACATGAAAGATAGGGACATCAGAATAAGTACCACATCAAAGAAATGTTAGAAAGAAATTGGGCACAAGTGTTCACTTGAAAAAGAAATTATGTGAGAAATGCATCTGTGATAAAGCAGATTGTTTACCATTTGCTCAGGGAAAGAAGAGAGTGACCTAGATGATCTGATGTCAGCAAATGTCTGTGGACCTTTTAATGGATCTTCTCAAAAACGAATTATGAGGGGGTGTTTGAAAAGTCCGTGCAAAGTCTGAGAGATGGCACCATGTTTAGTTAGTAGCATCTTTAGAAAGAACACACACCAAGTTTCAGCCATATTGGTGTGTTTCTTTGTGTTTGGCATTCGTGTGAATCAAGGAAGTCGAGTGATTGTCAAACCATGGACTAAAAAGAATTTCATGTGGTGATTAAACATTACTTTATGAAAGGAAAAACGCCTGAGGAGACTAAAGAGAAGCTTGATAAATGTTACGGTGACTCTGCTCCTTCAATTAGAACAGTTTATAAGTGGTTTCAAAATTTTCAGAGTGGCCATATGTGCACAAGTGATACTGAACATTCTGGGCACCCTGTGGAGGTTAAGACTCCAGAAATCATTGATAAAATCCATGATATGGTGATGGATGACAGAAGAGTTAAGGTGTGTGAGATTGCTAGTGCTGTGGGCATCTCGACCGAACGGATACATACTATTTTGCATAAACATTTGGACATGAGAAAGCTATCCACAAGATGGGTTCCGCTCAAGCTTAACCAAAAACGCAATCGTGTGAAGGGTTGCAAGGATGATTTGCAGCTGGCAGGAAGAATCTGCAGGACTTTAAATGTTGTTTTGTCACTGTGGATCAAACATGGATACATTACTATACTGCTGAGACCAAACAACAATCTAAACAATGGGTTACTAAGGGAGAGTCTGCACCAAAAAAGGCGAAGACCAATCCTTAGGCCGGAAAGGTTTGAGGTGACTGTCTTCTGGGATTCGCAAGGGATAATCCTCATCGACTACCTGGAAAAGGGTAAAACTATTACAGGTACATATTATTCATCGTTATGGTGGAGAGAGGTGGATGCAAAGACCTAGGGAAGAATTGTACTGGAACATGAGAACAAAATCCGGGGAAATCAGACTCAAAAGGGCAAGGTTTGCTGGGCATGTAGTTAGGATGAGTATGGACAGAATGATGAAGAGAGTGTGGGAAACAACAGGGAGGACAAGGGGAAAGACAGGAACCAAGTGGATTGTTGAACTTCAGAAGGACTAGTTGGAATTGGGGATCAAGGTCGAAGGAAAGGAAAATTGGAGGAACAAATATACACCGACAAATATGCCGGAGATCAATGACAGAGAAGAATACAGGAAAAGATTAGAATGTCACCAGTGGAGCCACCAGGAGAAACGGAAACTGAAGATCTCGGAAGAAGAGCGGGAGAGGAGAAGAGAGGGAATGAAGAGGTTCTGGGAGAAGAAGAGGAAAATGCAGTCCACGAAGGGGCTAGCCGTGGTCCTACAGAGGCCGTAACTCAAGAAGAAGAAGAAGAAGAAGAAGAAGAAGATATATTCATCGTTATTGGACCATTCGAAAACCGAGCTGCAAGAAAAATGCTGGCGATTTGACCGCAAAAAAAGTCCTTTTTCATCACGACAATGCACCAGCACACACCTCAGCGGTTGTGGTTGCAAAATTTTTGGAAGTGGGATTCCAGCTCGTTTCACATCCCCCCTATTCTCCAGACTTGGCTAACCTCGGACTACTATTTGTTCCCCAATTTGAAGAAATGGCTGACGGGACAAAGATTTTATTCAAACAAGGAGGTGAGTGCAGCAACTAATAGCTATTTTGCAGACTTGAATAATTCCTATTATTCGGAAGGGATCAAAAATTAGAACAGCGTTGGACGAAGGGTATAAGTCTAAAAGGAGACTATGTCGAAAAATAAAAAAAAGATTTACCCCAAATACGTAAGAATTATTTAGTTTTGCATGGATGTTTCAAACGCCTCTCGTATATGGTTGTATTCAAGGACAGCTAGACAAAATTTTGGGATTAATGTTTTGGAAGGAAAAATCTGAAGATAAGAATGTGTTGAAATAGTTTCTTCAGCATTCAAAGACATTTGGTCATCCAGTCAAAGAGCTAATAAGAGTGGAGAAATTGGTGGTAAGGAAGTTCAGGACATATGCATGTAGCACAGGGCTTCACAACATACGTGCTCGCGGAGCAAGCTGTGAGCAGCAAGGTGCAAGCACGGAGCAGCGCGAGCACGCTACCCCCACTACTGGACCAGAGTGGAGAGTGGGGAAAGTCACGTGGGGCACACAACAGCTGCCGCCAGTCAATGTAAATCCGCGGCCACCTGCAGGGATATCACTCACGAATTATTACTGCGACAAATGAAACAAATAAAGGAGAATGTACACATGCCACATAATTTTATTAGCTTAGTGTATGCCTCTACATTCGCATTAATTTGTGAACTGTTACAAAATAAAAGGTGTCACTGAAGTGTGGGATTCTCGGTTATCTTGTACTTTTTGCCCTTTACAATTGCGTCTATGTTCGGAGTAATTGTTCTTGTGCATTTTAGGCGCAGCGTGCAGTTTAAATTTCAATCAGACAATGCATTTCTCAGTGCGTCTTGTTACATTTCATTGCAGAGAACAGTTGTTCACAAAAATATGTGGAAACAAACATTGATATTATTGTAGCCGCCAGTTTGTGCAAACGAGGAGATCTGTCCTGAGGGAAGTGTCTGTAGAATTCCAAAATGTTTTTCTTGTTCTGATATTTGTCTATGTATTCTCTGTCACACTGCAGGTCAATAATTTCCTGCTGCAGCTCAGGACGAATCTCTTAAATATTCGTTGAATATGGAGAGAACAGATCAAAATCACTGTCTAGTGCTGTCAGATCTTGAAAGCGCTGATCAACTAAACTATGTGAATAACGTTCACAGTCTTTGTGAACATCTTGCATGGATGATAATTTAGGAAAATGAGCTAGGTTTCCTGTTTCCAGCTGACTCACCGAAAGTGTCAATTTCTTTTTAAAAGCTCGTATTCGGTCTATGAAATGAGTAATTAGCAGATCTTTACCTTGTAGTAAAATGTTCAAAGCATTCAGATGGCTAGTTAAATCTGCTAAGAACGCGAGATCACATTCAAACGTGCGCGCGCATTTCCCCTCCCTCCCCTCCCCCCTACTCCGCGACCTTGCACCTGCTCGCGAGCAGGTGCCTGAGCAGACACGTGTACTCGCGCTCAAAACTGGCCAGTTGTTAAGCCCTGATGTAGCAGATATTACCCAGAGGCTAACAACACCCTACACACTGCAACAGAATGTTGGAAGTGAATGTAAAATGTAAACTGCAGTTGAAATGGCAAGAACTTTCAGGTACTCAAGTAAAGAAACCGTGTGTGCAGAATTGGTTGGAGCATCAGTTTACATTCTAAATCAAACTGAAAAATTGTCTGCTGAAGGAATTAGTCCTTTTGAATTCTGGTTGGCTGGAAAGCTAAGAATAAAAACATTTATGTATCATAGGTTCTACATGCTGTGCCCACATCTCAGTTCAAAGGACACAGAAAATGGGTAAAAAAACTGTCATGGCATATCTCGTGGGATATGATGAAGATGACCATTACGGAGTTTGGCTGAAGGAATAAAACAAAACAACTCTCAGGACAGATGTAATCTTCCATGAAAGGCTTGGAAATTGTGAAGAACAAGTGAAATTGTCATTACAGGATGTTGAACAAAATAATTGGGGAAAATATGCAACTCAAGAAGTTAAAGGTGAGACAGTCTTGGACAAAGAAGAGATAATGACTTGAAGATTGAATAGGACAATGCTCATTACAGAGAAGAGGAATATTTATCCCACCTTACTAACAACTGCAAAATTGTTCAAAATTAATGAAATCTTCATGGGTAAATGATTTTGTAATGTTCACTGAACAGATAATTAATGGAACAACAGGAAATCTGGAGGCATGTGAATAAATGATCAATAGTACACAAAGTTTTCACTTTAGGCAGGTTAAGGAAATGAAGTCACTACAAGAGAATAAGATGTGGTGTTTAACTCTTCTACTAAAAGGAGCTAAAACTGTAACATGTAAGTGGAGTCTTCATGTAAAGAATGATACAGATGGAATGGTCAAGAAGAAATATAAAGCGAGACTTATCCTCAAAGCTATGGTGTAGACTACAATGAAACTTTCAATCCAGTAGCTAAGCTGAGCATCATTTGTTCAATGTCAAGTGTTGCTGCAGTGGAGAAGATGCATCTTATACAGTTTAATGTGTCTGCAATTTACTTATATGAAGGACTAGGAGAAGTAATGTATATGCAACTGCCAGAACAGTTCAGTGATGACACAGAGAGAGTTTTCAAATTAATATGAATTTTGTAAGGACTTAAGCAAGCACCGAGCTTTTGGAATAAACATTTCCAGGCATTTCTCTCATCCACAGGCTTCAAGACAAATTATGCATATGCATGCTTATATATCAGAGAAGAAGGTGACAAGAAACTGTTAGCCACACTTTATGTAGACAATAAGTTAGTTAATGTGAGTAGTCAGCAGGATGCCAGAAAATTCATTGAAGAATTGAAAACTGAATTTGATATCTGCGTGAAACCACTGTTGCATTTCCTCGGACGTACGATTGAAGACTTGGATGACTGGATACTCAACATAACTTAAGAAACTTATGCAAGGAAGATTTCTGAGTGTTTCAACTTTCAGGAGTGCAAACACAGTTCAGCAGCTATTGTTAGGGAACAAGGTATGTCATAAGCAAATACAAAGAATGCAGAGAAGTGTAACTTTCCAAATTGACAAGCAGTTGGATCACTGATGTACTTGATGCTTGGAATGATACCTGATTTTGCATACAATGTGAACTTCCTGTCTTGAGCACTTAATTCAGCTTCATTATAGGATGTAATGAGACTAAAACGAGCATTTGGGTATATAGGAGGTACATGTGACCTAGGAATAATCCCTCATCCACCTTTGTGCAATGGCATATTAGATTGCTACAGTGCTGCAGATTTTCAATTGGTGCTACAAAACTGGAGGAATGAGAAAGCTAAAGGAAGTTTCAATCCCTACAGTTGGTAATGAGGCACCAGTGAGACTCCCTCAACATCCTAAACTCCACCATCAGACAAAACAAAAAGATAAAAATGGCAGAAGAATGGTTCAGATATTTATCACATCTCAACTGAAGATCAACTAGAAGATATGCAGTAAAACTTTGTTTATACATTTTTCTCACTTATACAGAATTGGGGAGAAGAGGAGTTTGTGGCACAACTTGACAAGAAGAAGGGACCGATTGGTAGGACATGTTCTGAGGCATCAAGGGATCACAAATTTAGCATTGGAGGGCAGCATGGAGGGTAAAAATCGTAGAGGGAGACCAAGAGATGAATACACTAAGCAGATTCAGAAGGATATAGGTTGCAGTAAGCACTGGGAGATGAAGAAACTTGTACAGGATAGAGTAGCATGGAGAGCTGCATCAAACCAGTCTCAGGACTGAAGACCACAACAACAACAACAACATACTTTTGTGTGTGTGTGTGTGTGTGTGTGTGTGTGTGTTGTGTGTGTTGGCAAAATACCCACAGTGTGCACAAGTTAAGATGTAGTGTTTCAGAGTGGGTTGCCGGGAAGTGGATTGGTAAGGCCGATATTGGACTATGATAAAATTCATAGTATTAATAAAGAACTTTGGCAAAGTTAGGCATCGGTCAAATTTTCTTTGATCAAATCTAATGCCCTGCCTCAGATTTGATCAAAGGAAGCGTTTGTCTTATGTTTACTGCATGGAGAAATCAACCGCTTGGGGTGCTATCATCGCTGCAGCTGTCTGACGCACAATGTTTATCAATATGGCTTCCAAATTTACATGGTGCATCACATATATTATCTCAGAATGCTTGTGCAGCATGCCATCAGGTGTTAATACATCGAAAAAAAGAAATGAAAATAAACATTCTACAGGTAAGATTTCATGTTGTGCTACTGGAGCCAAAGAACACTTCGAAAAATTATTAATGAATTTGTTTCTTCTGATAGGCAATGCACTACATTGCAGCTGCATTGCACAGAGTTTCAGACGATACCATTTTGAACTGTTTCTGAAGAGCCGGATTTGGAAATGAATGCCATGATCATGGTGGAAATGATCATACTGATGGTATTTCACCTAATGATGAAGAATGGAATCGACTTGAAGAGCAGGCATCATTTTAGGATTATGTGAATGTTGATGAAAACCTTCTCACTACAGAACCCATGACTATCGCTGTGATAGTTCAGTGTGCATTGCAGGACCTGGATGAGGAATAAACTTACTATGAGGATGATACAGAAGAGCCTCAGCATTCTTCCATGATGTTTAATGATGCAGTAAATGCGTTAGAAATAATTTAACAATTTGCGATGCGCTACAATGTTTCTGATGAAATAATGACAAAGTTATCTTATTTCGAGGGAACAGTGTACACTATTTCTCTGTCAAAGAAAAAACAAGCAAAAATTACAGACTCTTTTCTTCTGTGTAGAGGTTTACATTTTTCTTTTTATCTTTGTTAAGTATGGTACCTAGTAAGCCTACATAATGTTTTGTAGAATGTAACTTTTTATTTATTGCATTTTTCATTTGTGTTTAACAATTAATTTGATAGTATGGTGCTATATTTCATTTCTACGTTTTTCACACACATACTTTTCTTTCTGTAGTCCGTTGAAAAATGTATAAACAAAGTTTTATTGTATTGATGAAGGCCCTGTCAAAACCAAGACTGTCATTTATGTCACAAAACGGGCCTTTAATGTTGGGATATGTGGTTTGTTTCTTTCTCTTTTAATTAAATATGGGAATATTTTACAGGTATAAATGTCTTCATATACAGGGTGTCCATAATTAAACCTCCAGTTTCAAAATGCTGTAAAAAGAGAACCACTGCTCAGAATGACATCAAATTTGAACAGCATGTTATATGCACACAACTGTTCCTTAGTTTGCATCTAAGACACCCAACATGACTGTCTTCATGAAAGATCATGCACTGCTAGTAAAGCTCTTTTACAAGAACGGTGACTCTATGTCAGTAATCCTGCCGAAATTCCGGACACTCAAGGGTATGAAAAAAGGCTTTGGTCCGATGTCTGATAGGGTTTGTAGGGCAGGTTGACAGTATCATTTATTGTAGGCCCATGTTCCTTTGAGGATATGAGTTCTGTTGGTCCTGTTACTTGTAACATCACTGGTAAACACCATGAGAGTGTTTTGCCCACCAACATCATTCCAACTCCCTCAACAGCATGGATGTGTAGGTAGGATCATTTTTGTACAAGGTGGCACATCTCTGCTCATTACACAGCCGGTGAAGCAGCTGCTGTAGAGGCGTTTCAGAAGTGCTAGAATTATCAGCTGTGATTTCCCTACAGCCTGACCATCCAGATTGCCTGATCTTAATCCATCTGATTTCTGGCTGTGGGGTTACCTGCAAGATAATGAGTTCAGTGCTCCATTTATGAGTATAGCTGAATCAAAGGCACACTTTGGCTAAAGCATTCTGAATGTGACTCCCAAGACAAAACAACCTGTTTTGGAACATTCTGTTTATGTATTTCAGCATGTGGCAGCATATTGGACATGTCTTGCACGCGAGTCTCACAACAATTAGAAACTGATGTCATTTTGCTTTTTGAGCAGTTTTTGGCTCCAGGAAAATTAAAAACCAATGTCATTTTGCTTTTTATGCAGTTTTGACCTCAAGACAGTTGAAACCGATTTTTCCAGCCTGATGACGTATTACCTCACTGTGGTGGTTGGGCTTATCTAACTAACAGTGCCACAACTGTTAACTGCTGAGCTTGTGCAGTCATGCACATTGAACAGTATGGACGGTGCAATGTGCAACTCAAACCATAGCCATCGTATTGCGTTTCATCTGTCATTAGTAGCCGACTGCATTTACGTTAAGCACTTACAGTGGCATCTATCGGTAAAATTTTCATAATTTTTTTTTTTTTTTTGTCCCATGATGTTTCCCCGTGTGTTAATAATATGATGTTCAAATTTGATTTCATTTTGAGCAGTGGTTCACTTTCTATGATATTTTGAAACTGTAACTTTAATTATGGGCACCCTGTATAATTAAGTACCAGTATCAAGCAAAGTTGGTAACACTTACTGCTAAGAAAAGTATCTCCATGTATTGTCTTTAGAATAAAAGTTCAGTGCAAAACAGTGAATCTGCAAACTACAGGTTAATCTTCAAACTATTAAATTTAACAATATCAGTTTTTAATAATCTTGAGACCAATACCACCACAAACTGCAAGATTATATGAAGGAAATTTTTTGATGACCAACAACTTCACGTGTTTACATGTTATGTCATTATACTTTTAAATCTCAAATGATAAAACAGTTTTGAGAACAATAAAATGAGTAAAGGAACCCATATAGTATAAATGTTGTTGAGCGTATAGGGACATAAACAAGCCCTTTCTTTCCTCTTATATGATTACAACTTCTCATGATAGGATGGAGTAAAAAGTTCTAGGTGTGTGCTTATGACAGGTACTGCAGCCGGGTCTTTTTTGTGGATATGACAAGGGGAGAAGAGCTGGTATAGCAACCAGATGCACCAGCATGTATTGAGTGGGTGATGGAACACCACTTTTGGGAGAGATGAGATGCATTTTGTTTTGGATACTTGTTTCAGGACCCAACAAATAGTAGTCTTATGAATAAGTGCTTCAGATTTTCCATTACAGAGTGGAACAGTTTGACAACAAGGCCCTGAAACAATGTTCAGTGTGCTGATGGAATGATTCTGCTTTCACAGACATGATGGTGGCGTTTGAGTTTGAATCAGTTAAAGAAAGCAGGGATTTAATAATGTAAAGTGTAGAAAATGGTATTATGTGTTAAGGGCAAGTAGCAAATGAAACATAACCTATGGAAATCTATGGACTTGATTTGTGATTGTTTGTAATACAATACTGTTACAGACTAGCAGATGAAGAATGCAACAGCAACTTCTTAACTTGAGGCACTTGAGGATGACTAATATTTTCTTTAATTTTCATTAAGAACAAATTCAAACTCTACATATGAATTCAATTGCTGATTGATTCAATTAAACTGCAGGTGGCCCATTTCATTTTTCAGTCAAATTTCCATCAAAGAAGCGTCATCTGTTAAGTTCAGATAACTTTTCACTTTGGAGAAACCAAGCTCTTTCTGCAGCTTATCAGCACAATTACTCACATGAGTGTCAGCAGATTCTCATGTAATGAAACCATTTGCCCTGCAGCCATTTTAGAGAGATTATGGCCACATGCCTACAAAATGGCTGTCTGTGCAGCTGTCTACCCACATCCTCTGGCAGGAAATGCTTAGCAGTGTTGGATGCCTGATTTGGCACTGCCTAACTAGTACTGCAATACCCAGGCACTAGTCACAGCTGTGCAGGCATTAGCACTGCAGCAAAAGGTGCTGAGAACTCTGCAAAGGATTGTGCAGTGCACTATGCACGGCCTGGGTTTGTAGATTTCACTTTCTGAGGAGAATTACTTGTAGGTGAGTTATAGTCATACATCTGTATAAGAGTGAGGCAATATATTTGACATCGGTAGAAACTTGAGAAAGTTAGTGATTGATACTGGTCATAATCATGGACGAAATTTGGGGTGGACAAGAACATGGCTTTAATAATGTGACAGTTAGGGCTGTCATAAATTGATGACATAATGACATATATGTTGCTACACTTAAGGTTGTTGGGAGCCATCAAGGGCACTTCAAGATAGGAAATCAGGACAAATATGAATTGTGATTTATTAGTCCCGTTACATCTGGTGTGCAGATCCGTAGATCTGCTGTACAGGAAACACATCAAGCCTTAAGTGAACAGTAGAACTGTAGAACAGTCATCCTCGAATTCTTCAGTGATATAGTAACATTTTTGTACTAAAATGTTATGGAGTAATCTTTTCAAAGGTGTAATGTTCATGTTAATGTTCTTACCTTGTGGGTTGTTACATATTTTTAGCCCCATGTACAGGGGTGTCTGAGCATAAAACTTTAAGTAATGCAAGGCAAGTTTGAAGCTCTCTTTGTGACGAGTACCATAGATATTGTTAAAGTGGTACTTTTCAAGTTTACATTGGTTTTTGTACACAAAAATTAGAATGAAGAATGGTTAGTATTTTTAATTTCGTAGATAATAGACTAAATGACTCCTTTTTATGGGCAGCACACATGTTTCTAATCATTTTCTTTTGAAGAATTAACAGTCTTGTGCTGTTTGTAGAATTTCCCCAGAAAATTATCCCATACTGAATAACTAATTCTAAATAACTATGATAGACAATCTTTCTTATGTCCATATGAGTAGCACCAGACAAAATGAACATCGCAAAAGCTAGGGTATTTAATTAATTTGTGAAGAAGCCTATATGTGTCTTCCTGTTAAGACTTTTGTAGGCCCAAGAATTTCACATGGCTTTCATCTGTCATCAAGTGATAATTATGAGCTGTTTTTGCAAACCAAATTGCTGATGATTTAGAGACAACCTGCACTTTGTGGATTTTTGTGACATTCCGTTTTAGTACATTTTTATGGGACCAGGATTCAAGTTTTCCTAGAACATTTTGTACACTGTATGGAAGTTTTTCAATGGTGTCTCTTCTATTGGGACTGAGGTGTCATCTGCTAACAAGACTGAATGAGCATCAATATTTAATGGTAAATCATTGACATACTACAAGAGCAGGTAAGGACCCAGTATTAAAACCTGTGGGACTCCTTGGGAAGTTGTTTTCCATTTGGAGTAATAGTTAACTGAATTCGACATTAAAATAGCTCTTTATTTCATTTCTATCACATAAGAATTGAACCACTGTAATGCAGTATCCTTGATGTCATGGCTCTTAATTTTGTAAAGTAGTTAGAGTGGTTCACTGAATCAGAGGTTTTTTTTTTAGATCTCTTCACATCCCTGGAACATTTTTACCCTTGTCCAATGAGGTGCTTATGTTTTCCGTAAATTCTCTGATGGCATTTATTGTGCATTTTGCTCTTTGAAAACCAAACTGATTTTTAGAAATAATGTCATTTCCTGTAAGAAAATTTTCTAATTGTTTTGCCACAAGTTTTTCAACTATTATAGAAAAACTGGGAAGGACGTAAGTTTCCCATATTTTCTGGTGATAACTTTTTGAATAGTTACTTTATCTCCGTATATTTTAGGACATTTGGGATTCACCATTGTTCAAAAGGACTGATTTATAACAACAGTAAACGGGTGTGGAATAATATGACATTCTGCTTTGATTGCCAAGGAAGGTATTCCATCCCATCCAACTGAATGTTTATTTTTTAATGATAATATTGTGACTTTCACAGCCTTCTGAGTGATTGTATTGAATTATTTTAGAACAAGTATTTTGTTTTTCATCTATGTGCCTGAAATTCGTGTTGTAGTGTGATGGGCTCTTATATCTACATCAGATTTTGTTACATTTACAAAGAAATCATTGAAGCAATTTGACATTTGAACAGTGTTTACAATAATATCATTATTAATCTTAATCTGTCAAACTTCTTGACTTTTAACATTTACTCCAACTCTGATTTTGCAACAGACCAGAATGCTTTTGTTTTAGCTTTTTGTTTGGTTATGAAAATACTGTTTGCCAGTTTTGTTTGCTACCACTGTAGCTTTCTTAAAGATAGTCTTGTAGTGCTTAATGTAAATTACAAAGTCTTTCTATTTACTTTAAACTCATTATGCAACTGTCTTTTTCTGGCACTAGAAACTCTTATTCCTGATACAGTACATTCAGTGTACTGTTTACTGTCTTTTCATAAGATTTTGGGGGAAATGTTTCGAACACACCTAAAAACAATCTGAAAATTTTGAAAAACTTCCTTGTATCATCAAACTGGTCATTTGTAAGAATATTGTCTATAAGGTCATTGATTGGAAGTTCTCTCTAGCGCACACAGTAAAGTTTAACTTAAATCCAGATTTCTGGACTAAATCACGAAACTTTACAGTGTCACTGGATTCAAATAATCTATTTAAATTGAAGTCTGCTGCAATTGTAATCTTTTTCTTGCTTTCTTTCTTAAAGCTTTTCTAAAAGAGAGTGAAATTTGTCTTAAGATAAGCTTAGTGACAGACCTGTCAGGAATTCTGCAAATTGATATTATCAGAGTATTCAAACCATGTAGCTCTACACAACTAATTTCAAAAATACATTCTTCATTTAGGCAGCTGAAATCTTCTTTCGCTTTGTAGTTCATTGACGCTTCAAGTAGGACACAGGAGCCTCCATGATACATATTGTTTCTATAAAAACTGCTGGCAAGTTTAAAATATTTAACTTTATTTAAAACCTCTAGGCAGTCTTTTGTGAGCCAGTGTTCATTTAAGCATACTACCTTTATGTTTACAGGTTCTGAAAGTATAACTTGCTGTTCATCAATTTTACAGTAACTGAGATTTGGACATTCTGCTGTTAAACTGTTTATATTCATATGCATCAGGACGGAGTTTTTGGATTTGTTTGTGGTTTGAAGAGCATAATAACTTCCAGTATATGTAAAGTTCTTATTTTCGAACATCACTTTTAATTTGTCATCCCCCCTGCCCCTGGAAATTATCAGTTTCCCTTGCTTTTAATGTTTCTGCAGATGTCTGCAAGCATTTTGCTGAAAGTCAGTGAACCTAATCTACTCAAGTGTAGCCCATTCTTTCCCAGACACTTATTGCTTAAAAATTTATTTGAGTCAATGAAAATTGCACCCAGCTTGTCGACTTGTTCCCTAATTTCACTGTTTGTCTTGTTTATATACATATCACATACCGACCTTTTGTGAAAGATTCCACTAGCAACAATTCTTGAACTTTTAAAAACAGTTTCGGTTGTCCAAATCAAGTTTTGAGTTTCATTGATTATTTCTTCCTCACTGCTGTTCCTAAAGGAATTTGTCCCAACATGGATTAAAACACCTTTATATTTGGCCTTTCTTCCATTTCCACTTTGTTCAGAACTTAGGATATTTGAAAATGTCCACTGATCTGTTGCAATCAGATTCTGAGACAGATTGATTTCACAACCTGGAACTGTAACATTTATCAGTAAGAAGTCACCAATAACAAGAAATTCACTATTTTTATTTGGCTTTGCTACGATACTTTCATGTTTGTCTGCTTTGTAGGTCACTGTTTTCCATTTAAATTTGTTCATCAGTATGAAGTGGATCACTTCTGTATGTTTTCAATCATGTTTCACACATGTGTATTTTTAAATTTTTGTTTCGTGTTTGGCTAACGTTTTTCACAAATGCGGGATTCTGTTTCACTTAATTCCATTTGGAGGATTCCACAAACACAGGACTGCTTTTCTTGCATTAATCTGTCATTTTCTTTCCTTGCAGTCAGTATTTCGGTTTTTAATGCCTCAGTGTTCTTTTGTAACAACTTTATAATTTTGTTTTTTGAACTTGTTGTATATCTGTTTCACAGTCACAGGACTTCCTCTCTCATATTAATCTATCACTTTCATTCATTATAGTAAATATTTTATCTTTTTAATGCCTCAATGTCCTTTTGTAGTAATTTTATAATTTCGTTTTTGAGTCCACACAATGCAGAGAGCAGACAAAAGTGGCAATGTTTAGGTTACCGAAGCAAAGTAGCAACACCAGAGCCCTGCAAATTGCAGAAGCTCTGGGCAACTGTCCCATGGGAAAAGTTTTGCTACAGAGAATTAACTGGTAACTCCACCCATTGCCTAGACGCTATTGTAAGGCATCACATAAAAGTTGTCCATGAAAAGGCACATCTTAGTGCAGGCATTTAACTTGATAATTACTCCTTAGAAATGCAATGTCAATGGGTTTATGTAGGTTGGAGTGTTACTACAGTAGTCCCCACTCACAAAAGGACAGAGGATGGGGCAAAGTGATGTAAAACACTGTTGTTGCTGGCCATAATAGGAGTGCCAGCTTTCAGCTGAATGCTATTTCTGCTAAACTTGAAGTTGATTAATGTAACATCCAGGAGCACCCCTACCTACCAAGTGGGTGAAGGGGAGTAATCTAAATGTGGTTGGCCAGAGGAGCCCAGGAGGTGCAGAGTGACTTGTCAGATTGGCTAAAGCTTGTAAAGTGCCAATGGATTAGTGGGTCAATTGTAGGAAGGGAGAAATGATATGCCACCACAATTCTTTAAAAACCTATGTTTTAGTATCCAGAGGGATTTCTCAGTCAGATTGTTGGGGTGCTGACTCTGTCACTCGTGGCCAGTCTCGGTAAGCTCTGACATGTCTGTTTTTCTCACTTGGAGTGGTGCTCTTAAGTTTATACTGCTCTCAAGTTTATACTTAACATGCTGGTAGTCTTTGCTACTTGTGTTTGCACTCACCCCTGTGGTTCAGACACTGAATTCTGTTGTGCAACCTGTTGCCTCTTTTGATATTTCTGATGTTCAGAATCAGCCTCCAGTGTAGTAGTTAGTCTGATCGCTAATAAACAGTGTTATTCAGACCCATGGATCCATGAATCTTCTGCTACAAGCATCCTGTCAAGTCCCCAAATCTGCACCTCTCATAGATGCCCTGTGACAGTGTTTGGCACTGATCCAAGGCACCTACCTGCCTTCACTGGGAATTTTTCTTTCAGCATTTACTCCTCACCACTTGAAAATTGCACTCTGACCTCAAATCCCCTATCTTCCCTCTATTCTCTGTTAGGATATGACAGGACTGCTGGTGGTAATGAGGAAGAGTCTATAGAAAGCCAATAAGGGATATAATTGGTGTGTTTCATGTAGGAATTTTGGCTGCAATGTGCTGAAGTTGATAATCAGCTGAAGAGGAAATACAGTGGGAGTGCAATAGCCAGCTGTAATTGTCATCCAGTATGGGTATGATCTTGGATTTTTAAGAAGCATAGATATGGTGATTCTTGGGGAACAGAAGAAGTAATGGGTATAAGAAAGGAGATAGATACAGCAGGTGAGCAGTTCTGGAATCGTCTTATAGATTTTGGCAGGCATTAAAAATAATGTGTGTGTGTGTGTGTGTATGTGTGTCTACTGCTGACAAAGACCTTAATGGCCAAAAGCTATAATTATGTGAATCTTTTCTTTAACTAATTAGATTTATTGGCAGTAATATAAATATTTTCTTTTTTAACCCAGCGAGGATGTGGTAGGGTCAATTTGACTGTGCTCATTTTGTTCTGTTGGCAGTTCTTTGTTGCGCAGTTGCGCATTTTCAAAGTTCTCAGGACTTGTAATTGTTAAAATCCCCTCAATGCGTGCATGAACTCAGTTGGCTGCTATCCGCGAAAGGAGATAAATGAGTGCAAATGATAAGAAGGTATTTTTGACCCTTGCACAACCACAAAGTAGTATTTCTGTGCCTTTTTCAGTTTAACTTTTTCCATGAATGTTTCATGTTTTTTGGTATTTTAGTCAAAATAGACAATAAAGAAAGAAAGGCTGAGCATATACGTCATTGCTAGGTGGAATTATCAGTCAGTAAAATCGACTTTACAACAGATGGCAGTGAAAATGAAGTTTGTGTAAGTGGTCGCAGTGGCAGCAGTGGTATTGAGCAAGATGCAAGTGAAGGCAGTGACAAAGAAGATAATATACTACTAAATGGGCTAGAAAATAATTCTCACAATGCTGTGTTACCAGAATTAGTCGATTGATTGGAAAATCAGGTACACAGTTCATTTTATTTTGGTAAAGATGGATCCAAGTGATGCAAAAATCCACCTCAACAACAAGTTTGGACCCGTTCTGAAAATATCACCAGGCAGGTACCTGACATGAGTTTAATGGCAAGATTAGCAAAGACAGAGATTGAATGCTGGAGTCTGTTTTGCAGTGAAAATGTGCTTAGTATTATCTTGAAATACACAAACTAACAAATTGCAGAAAGGAAAGCAGCTTATGAAGTAGTTGCAAATCACTATTTTATGAAGGAAATGACTATGAGTGAGCTGAAGGCTTATGTAGACTTGTACATTGCTGGATTTTACCAATCTGGGAGGCAGAACACCGTTGACCTTCGGACTTCAGACGCAAGAGGCGTGGAAATATTTCGACTGACTATGACATGGTGACATTTTCATTTTATTCAAAGCTGTCTCCATTTTGACGATAAATCCACATGTGAAGAAAGAAAACAGATGGGCAACTTAGCACCAATATGTCAGATATTTGAAATGTTCATTGAAAACTGCAAGAAAGCCTATGTACTAGGAGCATATACAACCATAGATGAAATGCTGCTTGCATTCAGAAGCATATACAAATTTAGACAATGTATTCCATCAAAACCGGCCAAATATGGCATAAAAATATTTGACTTGGATGATACAAAGAATTTCTGTACCTTCAACCTCGAAATATTTGCTGGAAAGCAGCTAGAGGGACTGTTTTCACTGAGTAATAAACCACTTGATGTGGTGAAGCAGCTGTTGCAAACCATTTCAACAACCGTAATGTGACTTTTGATAACTGGTTTATGAGCTATGAACTAGTGTAATATCTGGTGAAAAAATACAAGCTAACTTCTGTGGCAAAAGTGTGTAAGAACAAGAGGCAAATCCCTCCTGAATTTTGCAAGACTCGTGATAGAGAAATCTACTCATCAAAGTTTGGTTTCCAAAAAGAAATTACACTTGTTTCTCATATACCAAAGAAAAACAAAGTTGTTTTGCTCATGTCTAATCTTCACCACAGTGCTGAAATTGATGGATCAACAGGAAATAAAAAGAACCAGAGATAAAAATGTTTTATAATTGTACGAAAGGTTGAGTTGACATTGCAGATGAGCTGTCAGTGACTCATGATGTAAGACCCAACCCAAAAAAATGGCCTCAGACTGTCTTATAAGCAATACTGAATATGGCCAGCATAAATACTACTATTGTTCAGTGATCAAGTAACAATAAAAACCAAAAGCATCGTAATTGTATAAAAACACTACGCTGTATGTTCGTCAGTAAACACTTGAGTGCCCGACAAGAAATGTCTCAACTGCCAAGCACTTTGTGTAAGAGAATCAGAGAATTTAGAGGGGAGTCTTCACAAGAATCGACAAGAACACATTATGTCAAAAGTTATTATTCATTTTGTATTTGAAGAAGACTTATCTCGTATATACAGGGTGCGGCAGTGTTCATAGTAGGATATTAAAAACACACCATCAGGCAGTAACTGTAATTTATTTATTACCTCTTATGTCAATTAATAGTTAATGGTATGCCATTTACTAATGTGTAAGTCATTGTCCATTGCGTGGATTACTTTTTGAATATGTCTCCTGTCAAATGATGCCTCCTCTGCCCAACACATTCATGTAGGCGGCGTTGGAAGCATTCCATAACTCGGCGTTACATATTCCCTGGGACATTGCCGATGGCAGTTCTGATGCAATCCTTCATCTCAGGAATGGTGGCACAATGTGTTCGGAACACTTCTTGTTGCAGGTAGCCTCAAAGGAAAAAGTCTCTACATGAAAGGTCAGGTGAGTGAAGCGGCCAGGAAATGTCACCAAAACGGGAAATTACTCTACCGGGAAATGTCTGTCGCAAGAATTCCATACAAATTCTGGCTGTATGTAAGGTTGCTCCATCTTGTTGAAACCATAATTGTACCACATCCGCATCGGCCATACCTAATTGGGGAAGAATGAGGTCTTGCAGCATTTTAGGTGGTGTTCACTGATAACAGTTACAGCTGGCGCGCATGCCTGCAGTACGTCATTGTACAACACAAGTCAAATTACACTATGAATGCTACCGCGCCCTGTATCTAGCAAAAAATCTGAATTACTGATGAGAATGTATGGTTTTGTAGATTTTAAAAAATTGAAACATTAAGAGCTGTTAAAATGATTATTTTGTAGACTTTATGTAAAAATTAAGTAATGAAGCATTTATACACTTAATGGTGTTTATTTCTATGAAAATCCTTTAATTAATAAAGAATTCATAAATTTAATTTCCATCTTTTGTTAAAAAGCACCAATAAAAACTTAAAAATTTCAATGTAAAACAGGGGCAGTCTGAAAGAACACTGAAATTGGCCATAAAATAAAACGATTTTTTTCCTGTCTACAGAAATAAGTTTATACCAAATAAATTATCATTATTATTATAGCGTTTGGTAAGGTTCCTCCATATTTTAGTAATTCTGTTGTAAAAGCTAAATAGGACAGGTCCGTTCCCCGTCTCCTGAGTTTCATTTAATCGTGCATCTCATATATCTTTCCTTGCTCACGGAGTATGTGTTCAAATTAACTGCTTTCTGTATGCTCTTGATTTAAATGCACTGGTAGAAATTTAGGTTTGATTTTTATGGTATTTATTTATTTTGTAGGTTTTTTTAGCCTATATGCATTTAACAGGAAGAATGAGGTGAATAGAATTCAAATGTTTTTTGTTTATAAATTATGTCATTTTATTGGAACTGTATAATTAAAAATGTTATTTTGGCTTTGGTTTAAGGTTGTTGAAATAACCCATTTAATTGGAAAACAGATATCAGTGGATATTTTCTTGATTGACTGGGAGCGTCCAAGAGCCAGAAGTACTGTATGGCACAGAAGCAAAAAGTCTGATGCAGAACATTCAGAGCAGCCAGTTAGTGTGTGGAGGACTTACTTCATTGCAAATGAATGGAATGAGATACAGACAAAGAGAAAGACAAGTCTGGTTTTTCAGCTGTCAGTAACATTACTTTTTCTCAAGGTCTGTGACTAATGTTAATCTGAAGTGAATTTACTATTTAAAACTGTTTCTACATTTCAGAGTAATTCCAATATTTGTATACATTCATATTATTTAAAACACAAAACAATAGGATATCAGAATCAAGTGCACTTGATTTTGTGCTACGTGAAAAATGTGATAATAGTTTTAAGCAAATTCCATTTTGTTTACTGGGACAAAAAAATTAAGACGATACCAGTGTTTATGAATTTTTCCAGCTACTCATTGCTGTAATGTTGTTATGACTTCACAACATAAAATATATGTTTTGTACATACTACTGACTTTCTCAGAAATTCAACAATGATTTGGGTCCCAGAAACATATTTTATTTCAATATTACCAACACGTGTCATTTCTTACAGATAGTCTTGAACAGCTGATAGAAGTTGGAAAACAGTTCCTGTAAAATAGATACATTTTCTTACAGTAATATTCATTAACATCTAAGTTTATAGACAGAAAGTTGAACAGGCTTTCATTTAATGTCTGTCATCATTCAGGAGGTACAGTCACCAAATATGGCCTCAGTAATCTTCCATCCAGTTTTCTAACCTATGCTGTGGGAGAAATTAAGGCAGATTCCCTCAGCCATCATAATCACTTGAAGACCACTAACTCATATTTAAAAAAAAGAAGAAGAAGATATACAATGTGTACGATTTTCTGATGTGATGTTATGAAATCAGCCCTTGGTCTCTTCATTCTACTTGGAATGGCTTTTTATTACTCTTATAACTTGCACATCATGACGAACTGACCTGCACCACTTCTAAACCCAATATTTTGTACCTAGTTGCTGCCTTTGTCTTTTCATCCACTCTGAACCATTTTTATTTTTAACTC
The DNA here is from genome assembly GCF_023898315.1 of Schistocerca nitens. NCBI lineage: Eukaryota > Metazoa > Arthropoda > Insecta > Orthoptera > Acrididae > Schistocerca > Schistocerca nitens. Next base: position 496,578,581 of record NC_064619.1, on the reverse strand, counting down.
TTGTCACTACCCCGTTATAAGAAAGGTAGAAAGAAGGATACTAATAATTAGCTGAAAGAAATATTCCAGAGCAGTCTAATCAATTTTCAAAAATATACTGATGCATATATCGCCATCAAGTGAAATTATCCCCACCATAAAAGGGTAATGGAGCTTTCAAGAACATTCTGGGATATTATAGGATTTTGTTGAACATCCTGGAAAATTATAGAACATTCTCAAACCTTCTGGAAGATTCTATAAACTTCTGGAACATTCTACAACATTCTCCAACTATTTACAACATTCTAGAACATTCAATCCAGAACATTCTAGAACATTCAGTCCAGAACATTCAGGTCAGTCACAGCCACTTCATCACTTGATTCTCTCCTACTTCACTGACTTGCTGTAACAAGTTCATTGGCACAGTGTCCTCTTTTGACACCAATATTTTTGAACCCAACCTCTGCAGTTCCACACCCACACCTTCTTCATAGATAGGGACTGAAGGACTATCATACCATATAACTCCATGGGGCTGTGGGTATAAGTTGTGTAATTATAGCAGCAAGTATGGGCAAACGACACTTACAGCTATTATGTACAGGGTGATTATAATTAAAGTAAAAAATATTCAGACTGCTGTAGAAATAACACCACTGGTCAGAATGAAGTCAAATTGCAACAGAATATTATCGGAGAAGGGGGAAAACGTATGGCAGAAGAAAAAAAAGTGTGAAAATTGATCAATAGATGGCACTGTATGTGTTAGAATATGTAAATGAAAACACCTGTCATGCACACAACTCATTGAAGTTGGTATAAACACGCCAGGTACATGGCTTTTCTTCCTTTTGCATCTGCACCATTTGCCATGACAGTCTCAAGGCAGAATTGCGCTCTGCTTGTTAAACTATACTACAAGAATGATGACTGTGCACGTCACTCTGCAAAAGTTCCAGACACTGAAGGGTTTGAAAAAAGGCATTGGTCCGATGACTGCCAAGGGTCTGGAGAAAATGATTCGGAAATTCGAAAAGATGGGTTCTTTTGGTATGCAACCTGGTAGAGGGAGCAAACAAATTGATTCAACATAAATTGCATGAACATTGGACGTACCCATGACCATGGTGCGTAAAATCCTATGAAACATCCTTCTTTGCTATCCATTCAAAATTACCCATGTGTGTGAGTTGCTTCCTGTTGACCTGCCAACAAGAGAGACCTTTGCTTTAGAATTTCTTGCTCACATGGAAGTGGACAATGATTGGCTGTGGAAGATTTTGTGGACAGACGAAGCCCACTTCCTTCTGACATGATTCATCAGTACACAGAACTGTTGAATGTGGGGAACAGAAAATCCACACGCAAATCAACCAGTACCACTTCATCCTGAAAAGGTCACTTTGTGGTGCGGGTTTATGACATCTTTTATCATGACAAGATATGTCAATACACAGAATTGTTGAATATGGGGAATAGAAAATCCACACACAAATCAACCAGTACCACTTCATCCTGAAAAGCTCACTGTGTGGTGCGGGTTTATGGCATCTTTTATCATAGGGCCGTATGTTTTCAAAGAGACAGGTGCTTCTGGTCCTGTTACCTGTACTGTCACTGGTAAGCACTATGAGTGTGTTTTGTGCAATCACGTCATTCCAGCTCTCCAACAGCTTGGATTTGTGGATGGGATCATTTTTATGCAATATGGGGCACTTCCGCACATTGCAAGTCCAGTTAAGCAGCTCCGAAAGCGCCATTTTGAAAATGCTAGAATTATCAGCCGCCATTTCCCTACAACCTGGCTGTCCTGATCACCTGATCTTAATCCATGTGACTTTTGGCTGTGGGGCTATCTGAAAGATGTTGTGTTCAGTGTTCCAATTGCAAACTTAGCTGCATTGAAGGCACGCATTGTGCAACACATTCTGAACGTGACACTAGAAACACTTAAAGCAGTTGTGGAACATGCTGTTTCTCGATTTAAACTTGTAGCAGAAAATGGTGGACAGCATATTGAACATGTTTTGCGCCTGTCACTTGGAAATTAATAATCCGATTTGATTGTGATTGATGCTTTTTATGTGGTTTTTGGCCTCAGGACAATTAAATACTGATGTAATTGATGCTTTTTATGCGGTTTTTGGCCTCAGGACAAATAAAAACTGATTTTTCCCATCCAACATGATATGGATAGGCTTACGTAATTAACAGCATCACACCTGTACACCCATGCACAAGTTTGTTTGATGTCAAACGTACACCTTAGGCATTGTTGTGATTCATTTGTCACTTGTAGTCTACCACTATTAAATTATGATGCTTACAGCACCATCTATTGCTACATTTTGTAACTATTTATTTTTCTTCAGCCATATGTTTTCCTCCCTCTTCGATAATATTCCATTGCATTTTGACGTCATTCTGACCAATGGTGTTATTTCTTCAGTGGTTTGAAAGTTTAACTTTAATTGTAATCACCCTGTACATTGCTTACTAATCAGTCTCATTGCATACCACCTCCATGAAGGTACTAGAAAAAAATTAGATATGCGAGAGCCATAAATTAATATACTTAGTCAATTTCAGTTTGCATTTCAATAGCCTCTCACCACAGAACATTCTACTTTGCAATTAACAATCAGTATTCTCCTAGAGAATTTAAAATAATGTTGTATCAGAGTTCCTACTGGTAACTTCATTTTCATCCTGTGCGATTGAAAGTATGTGAGTGTTGCATTAAGAGACTCAAGGAGTATACGCAACAGCATCTTCAGAATGGGAAATAATAACTACATGTATACTACATGGATCAGTCCTTTCTTGTTATCATTATATACAATTTATCTTCGCACAAAATTCCAAGAAGCAAAAATAGTTCTCATTACTTATGATGCAAGAATTGTAATTAAGCCTAATGGAGTAACTTTGACAGTTGAGAGGGAAAATAATATTTTGTTCGACATTAGGAACTGATAGTATGCAAATGGATTGTCACTGAACTTAGATAAACTGGAATGCATGCAATTCGGTATTGCACAAATCCTTAAATCACCTTCAGAAATAATGTGTGAAGCTAAATCAATAAACAGAACTAAACATACTAAATTCTTAGCTGTTTATATTGGTAAGAACCCAAACAGAAAGACATGTGTTACACATCTTAGACGCCTAAGCACTGCAATGTTTATGTTATGGATAATGTATGTCAAACAGTTGACTAAATTTTCTTATTTGCATCCACTAATGTTTATCACATCATATTCTGGGGTAACGTGTCACTGACAAAACAAGTGTTTGTTGCACAAAAGTGTGTAATAAGAATAATATGTAGTATGCTTTCTAGAACCTAACATAGGCAGCTCATTAAACAGTTGGGCATACTGAAAACAACCTCAAGCACATTTACTCCCTTATGAAGTTTAATGTCAATAATGCGTCACAGTTTGAAAACTAGATCAAGCAAATTGTTTAAATGGTCACCCCATCATTGAGAGAGTGTTCTATAGTTGTAAAACGGACTCATTGTACATCATTGTGAGAGATCGCAATTATATGCAAATAACAAAACTAAACTCAGCAATGTTGTAGAACTCTAACACCTCACTGAGCAAATAACCTGTAACATAAATTGAGATTCATGTTTGGTAAATTCTACAATCATAGTGGTTTTTCAGCTCTGGCCTCTTTTTCATTTCACTTAATGTCATCTAAGGTAGTAATGGAACAAACATACCCATCACAAGACCTATATCATTAGAACAATGCGGTCTCCAATCTTGAACAAAGTGAGATTTACAGTGGCTTCTTTTATGCTGCCGAGCTGTCTGCCGATTCTGACATAATATTGTAGACAATGTAGGTCTTGTTCTCTAGAGAATTAGCCATGGACCCAATTAATATAGGCAACAGATCCACTCAACATGACAGTAACCCCAAATGAAACAGGTGATTCTGCATAAACCAGGTTAGGAAATACTCAGTCCAAAAGTAGTTCTCTGTATAGGAGAGTATAGGCTAAAACCCGTTTTGATGTTGTGGCAGGTCTTAGTTTCACAGCCCACCTTTGGGAAAGTGTGCCATAAGCATGCCATGTCAATCAAGAGACAATTACAACAGAAGTATGCTAGATTCCTTCTTCCCTGTTCTGTATGCCAACAGATATATGTTGTATTGTTGTGCAATGCTGACAGGCTTCGCTTCCCAATGCTGCGCTACAAACACATGATGTACTTTCTCTTTAGTTATCCTATTTCCATTGGACAAAATAACGTCTCATTTGTTGACTTGATGACCATTTATCTTCAACTAAGTGTTACTTTTTGTTTAATCCTTCAACTGGTTGAAAATCATGCCTCATAAAAATTGACTTTAGTTATCAGATTATCATTCATCAATGACACCCGTTGCTGAGTGTAATTCAATGTCTTCAGTTTTCATGGTGGTATTAATTCAATTCTTTAAGCATTAAAATCTATCTTCACACTTTTCTCCTTCATGTTTTAAAAAGATTTCACTTTGTCTATAGTACATGACTGTCAGGGCACACAAAATTTTCTGCTTTTTCTTCAATAACTTCTATTGCCATCTTACATGAAATTTATTTGGTGCTATCTACTTCAGTCATTATTGATATATCTAAAAACAAAGATGATGTGACTTACCAAACAAAAGCGCTGGCAGGTCGATAGACACACAAACAAACACAAACATACAATTTTGTGTGTTTAGATATATTTTTCCCTCTATTATATTCAGTCATTATTGATTTATTCCCATAAATTGGTTGTGCTTCATTCCTATTGGTTTCCTGTTTCATAACTTTTACTCCCGCAATTCATCACATTTTTTAAATTACATTTTACTTCAGATCCAGGACTGAGTAAATGTGTTAATATGTCCCATACCATTGTAATTTTTCTTTTAGAATTAATTGTAGATTTTGGTACTTCATACACCCAAAATCCAGTTATGGAATAACGATGATATGGAAAAGATTGATTGCTAGAAATATTTCAGCTTTTGGAGAAACAAAGTCCTTCTCCGGAAGTGGAAAACTAAAACACACACACACACACACACACACACACACACACACACACACACACAGCAAGTGCTTTTAGGAATTAAGGCACATAAGACCTGAGCAGCAATCTATATAAGGTAGGAAGTGAGTGTAAGGTGTGGGGTGGAGGGATAGCAGCATAAGTGTGAGGGGAAGATCTAGTCCTCCTTTGTGGGCTTGCACAGATGGGTGGGAATGGGTTAGGGCTTCAAGGTGCAGTATCTGAGGGCTGTGGTGGTGGTGGTGGTGGTGGTGGTGGTGTTGGTGTTGGTGTTGGTGTTGGTGTTGGTGTTGGTGTTGGTGTTGGTGTTGGTGTTGGTGTTGGTGTTGGTGTTGGTGTTGGTGTTGGTGTTGGTGTTGGTGTTGGTGTTGGTGTTGGTGTTGGTGTTGGTGTTGGTGTTGGTGTTGGTGTTGGTGTTGGTGTTGGTGTTGGTGTTGGTGTTGGTGTTGGTGTTGGTGTTGGTGTTGGTGTTGTTGGTGTTGGGGTTGGGGTTGGGGGGGGGGGGTCTTTTCCTCTTCTCTACGACCCTCCTCTCCCTTTCCCCCTCCCCATTCTCTCCACCCAACACAGGCCTCTAGATGCTGCACCTCTTGTCCACCCCAGGCCTCTTCGTTACCAACGAGTGAGGTAGCACAGTTGTTAAATTACTACTCTCACATTTAGGAGCAAGTCAGTTCAAATTTCCGTCTGGCCTTCAGATTTAGGTTTTTCATTATTTCCCTTAATAGTTCAAGGCAAGTGTCGGGATGATCCTTTGAAAAGGAAAAGCCTGATTTCCTTCCATATGCTTTCATAATCCGAGCATGTGTTCTGTCTCTAATGAAAGCATTAAACTCCGATCTTCCTTCTTCCTTCCTTCCTTACCCCCAATACCTACCATAGCTAGGTTGCTGCTCGGATCAGCCGCAGTTGCAGTTCGGCCTTAGGGCCTGGAGGCAGAGTGGCTGTGTGTGTGTGTGGGGGGGGGGGGGGGGGCACGCGCATGTTGTCTAATTCGGAAGAAAGCCCTTTAGGCTGAGAGCTGTCTTGTTTGTCTGTCTTTTTGTTGTGCCTGTCTGTGATTCAACATCCATGCTATATGGAGAGTAGCAATCTATCCTTTTCATAATATTGCCATTATTCCATCCTGGATTTTCCATTGTTAGATGAAATAAACTTGTAGACTTATTACGTCATCCTTCACCTTAATCAAAATATAGAACTTATGTTAAGAACTTTTTGAAGTCGTATCATCCATATAGAATCTTGTTGAACTCTGTAGCTGTTATCCAATGAAAAGTAGTTGAGGAAGACTGCAAGTAGGTTGATTGGGGTCCTGAAGCTATGACTAGCAAATCAAATTGTCTACACAGGCTGCAAACTGCCCCATCACCTCTGAGTAACTTAAAACAATAGTGAAACAAATTTGTATTAGTAAACACATAAAATGAAATACAAAATTTTTCTCTTTAGCACAGTTGATTGATTTATAAGCAGCCCAGAACAATATTTAGTTCCACTTTTTAACATTTTTTGTTTAACCCTGATATATATTGACATGCATTCTGTACATTCAAATCTGTTACAACAAAACTGTAAAAAACCTTCAAAGTTGCTCAGAAGTTTGTTGTTATTGACTGATGACTAATTTCAGACCTTTTTAGTCCATTTTCTTTCAAATCAGCCACTTAAGTCGTACTATAACATCTATTATGTTGAACGCTGGCCACATTATTTGTGTGTATCTGTGGACGCGCGCATGTGCAACTATGCTGTGCTGCAATCTACAATCAGCATCCCCCCCCCCCCCAATCCCACACGCAGACACGCATTCAGCATCCCCCCCCCCCAAATCCCACGCGCAGACACACATGCGCAAACACATGTGCACGTGCTGTGGGACCAGCATTCACATGTAATTCAGTGTTGTTGTATGACGTGGATGATTTGAAAGAAAACGGACTGAAAAGGTCCAAAACTAGTCATCAGTTATTAAAGACAACCTTCTGTGCAACTCTGACTTTGTTATAGTTTTGTTAAATCATTTCAAGTTGCTACTTGTTGTTGTCCAGCATGCTGAAAGCAAGCAAAAGCAAATCTGATAGAACCAATTTCCCGCAGACCAGTCATTTGGCCTCATTAAAGATTGTCACATGCGGGAAAAGCACTGTGGCGCTCGCTTTCACTTTTGTACTTAGTTTAACAACTCTTCAACAACTGAGCCTGGTGAAATTCTGACCCGTTTTGTCACACAAGAGAGAGGTCTGTTGAATCTCTCAGAAAATCGAGCGATTTACTGCCAGTACACTGTTCTGCATATTATTCAAGCTTTTATTCAATCTGCCCATTCTTTTTTTGAGTAATAATTTTCAAAAATGTTCTTGAATTTGTATCACACATTGCATTAAGGATTGCATTATGCTAACATCTTGAAAAATATGACAGTAATATCTTTCTAAACTGAAGATACTGACCTTTTTTTAATGGAAAATTATGTTTTTATCCTCAACAGTTTATCTATTTTTCTATGCAGGTAATTGGTCTTGGAGAATGGGGCTCTGAGTAATCCGTATGTGCTTCTTGATGTAATAATTGTCACTGGTGTCTGTGAATTTGCATCATATGTGGTGTTGAAGGCCACATTGTGCTACCATATTGAAAAATGTGGCTAGACTATATTAGTAAACTAAAAATACTAACTGTCAACTTACTTAGGAAAAATTATTTTTTGTTTATGTTTAAGTGGTTCCTATCAGTTCATTTATTTTTCTAAGCAGGTAATTGGTCTGGAGAACTGGGCTCTGAGTAACCCAAACTTGCACTCAAGCATATTAGAATCGGCAATGGGAAATCCACCATGTGTTATGTTTCGATTTGCTATAGGAGTGACAGTCTACTTGGTGATTTATGTGTTGCAGGTATGTAATATTATTTGATGATGATGAAACTCTAAGAAATAAGATGTGGAAATACTGATACAACAAAGAACTGCTAATTATCTTGTGTTTCGTAAAAGGTGATCTACACACATGACTACTGGAGGCTCTCCTCTTGGTTTATTCATCAGAAGAGATATATACAGGGCCCTCCTCAGAAACAGAGGACACTATCTTATGCCCTAATTCCAAAGTGAAATATGGGCCACCCCATTCAAAGTTCTGACTATCACAGAGTCTACTGTATAAACACTGTAGCAAAGCCATTGGCACACTTGCTGCTCACTCCACAGGTCCCATCGCAACTGAATCAAACCAGGCCTGTGCCAGTGTATAATATGGATTCTGGCATCATCTTGTCAGGGGGTACTACTGATGACAAACGCCTTCTGGTTAGTGGCACCAAAGTGTTTGATTGTAATCGTGCATCAGGTATTTGGTTCCCGTACTGATGTTGGGTGGCATCACTACATCCCATCTGCCCCAAGTAGCAACTGGTGGGGGAGAATGCACAAGTGGTGCATCATCTGGAAGAACTGGGAAAGGTGACGGGTCAGTGTCCATGGGTGTTGCTTAGGAATGCTGAGACAGGAGGAGGGTTGGTGGTAGATGCATGAGACACCATGGGACTGGTTGGTCCACCAAGCTCAGAGGAATAGGTGGCTGCTGACCAGGATGGCATAGGCAAAGTTAATTTCAATGCCATCACAGAAGTGCATGGGGAGAAGCCACATTATACATCATGACCTACGGTGCACAGAGGTCATCCCATGGACCCATGTTGAATGGTGCGAGACTTGAGAGCCTTACACCTGGGTGCCCACCTGGAAGAGGGAGGCCTCGGTTGTGGTGTGCACTGACAGTGGTTGCAGCATATCCAAGGAGGTCATGCCAGTCATGCAGCCACTCCACTAGACTGCAGCCCGTGAACAGTGTGGCCCTGTAAGTTGCTAGAAAACTGCAGAGGATGTTTGGTCCTGTTGAAGCATGCGAAAAGGTGTGGTGCACAGGTGTTCAATCCCATAACAGGTACATAACCATTCAAAGTCATTGGAGGTAAATGCCATTCTGTTAACAGAAACTAAATTTCTTGGATTGCCTTCAAGGGCAATAATTTTTTTCGAGGCTGTGATAGTAGCTTCAGTAGTAAACTGAGTCATGTGGAAGGGAAGTCAGAAAAGGGATTAATTACGACTAATCACATGAAGCCCAGAAAAGACCAGCAAAATCTGCCCCACAGTGCTGGTCCAGGAAGAGCTGGGGAGGTGCAGCTTGATGGGTGTGAATGGCAGAACATTGGTGGACCAGGCCCACACGTCAGAGTCAGTATCTGGCCAGAATATATGTTGCCCCAGCAAACTTTTCATCTGGGCCATGCCCGAGGAAGTGCAACACTTATGACTGACAAGAGGAAGGAATCAGGATGTGGGCGTGCTCCTCATCCGAGACCCAAATCAAACCTCATTGTTTTAGTGTAGTGTAGTACATGCCGCAGTGGCCCATGGAGATGAACTTCAGGCCTGGGAGTAGGGTCTAGTCACCCATGTTGCACAAATTGAGTGATGCAATGCCATATGAGGTTCTTGGTGGTGGCAGCAGTGACGTTACATGATGTTAAGAGAAGTCATCAAATCCAGATATGAGTTAAGTTGGAAACACGTCAATTCATACTGGTCAAAGATATGGGTCAGGTCCTATGGGGCATCAGGACAGCACATCATCATTTATGTGTAATGTTGCTGCTTGATAGTGGATATGATATTGAAAGTTAAACAAGTACAGCATCCAGCACTGGAGGCAATGGATGGTTCAGTCTGGTAAGCAATGCTTTGGGCGAATGATGATGAGCAATAGGTGATTACCCATGACAAGACATAATTTATGTCCATAAAGGAATTTTTAAACTTCTGAAGTGCATAAATGATAGCAAGAGTCTTCCACTCCATTGAAGAATAGCATTGCTGAGGAGCAAATAAGGTCTTGAAGAATACACACTAGGACAGTCAGTGCAGTCTGCCTATTTATGGGACAGGAGTGTACCAATACTGGGGGGCATGTATCAGTTTGTTACTACTAACAGAGGCAAACCAGAGCTGAATGTCGTTGAACATGGGCCCCACTTAATGCAATCTTTTAAAACGTGGAAAGCTAGTTGGCAGCACGGTATCATTTGAAACCTGTGCCCTGGCTTCGTAATTGGTTCGGTGGGTGGGATTCTGTTAGGTTTGCAGTGAATCAAACATAACGGTTGATCTTACCCAGAAACACTTGTATGTATGTATATTTTATTCATGAGGCGCCACATTTTATCAATAGCCACCACATAATCAATTGGTTGCAGTCCATTTGCCAAGAGTTTAAACTATAAATATGTCAAGGAAGGTTGCATGAAAGAACACTTGCTGGTCTTCAGAACGAAAGCTTGAAGTTGTGTAGGTGATCCTGTTGAGCTGTACCTGTGATCAAAATATTGTCAAGGCTGTACCATAGGTGGGAATACCTTGTAATAATTGATCCATGAAATGTTGGTATTTGGCAGTGGCTAAAGAGATTCTGAAAGGTAATCAGTTATAACGGTAGGGGCATAGGGCATATTTTAGTCCAAGCTCAGTGGACAGAGACAGTGGTCATGCGTGCTTGTGTAAATGTGTATTTTCTTCTACATCTACATCCATACTCCGCAAGCCACCTGACGGTGTGTGGCGGAGGCTTCTTTAGGAGGCCTTTTGGCTGAAAGCTGAAATGTATTACAGTTTTTTCCTGTCTGTGACAGGAGGTGAGTAGCCATCTATTCATTTAATAATATTGTTGATATGTAGTACTAGGTAAGCTTTTGACACTGCATTCAAGGGGATTAGAAAACATGCCTCTAGGAGGTCAGTTATGTCAAATAAAGTGCCATGGTCTAATTTTGCAAAGATTTCATTCATGGTCAGTATATGGTAAGTTTTCACTTTAGCTTGTGCTCCCAACTTAAGAAAGTAGATTGGTTTAGCAAGGCTTGTGCCTGTGCAAACATTTGAAATTGCAATTCTTACTTAATTCACGTAGATTGGTGGTCCACTCTGCATAATATTGGTTGAGGCCCTTTTTTCACTGCCAAAATTCTAACCTTGCTGCAGTAACATATTTTTGTTGTCAAAAAAATGTTTTTGTGATAAAGCAAATATTGTAGACAACTCAAGATCTGCCAGATTAGTTAATGAGTCCATTTTCTGTATTAGGTGATGCAACTTGGGATTTCATGACAAGAACATGGCCTTTTGGCTTTCTGAGTTAGAAGCGAGACAAGCCAAAAACTATAACTGCAATTATCAGAAGTATCCCTCTCTTCATGTTGTTCATTAAATGGTGGAAAATCTGTAAGTGCAGGTGGTGCGGGAGTCATTTCTGTGCATTTGTTGAGCTTACACTGCACCTGTAATATAGCTGTCATTAACTCCTGATATTTGGGGTTTGTGTTAGTCGTTGTAAGTGTTTCATGGTTGAAAATCCACACACTTCGTAATTACAGAAATGTTCAAGGTCTGATTTGCGTGTGACATGGGTCATAAGTTGTTGACACATTTGTGAAAGATGATGTACACACACTGCCAAGAAGGGGTGACACTATATAGGTTGCTCCTAGGAAACAGTGCAAGCTATGTTAAGACTGTATTCTACAGGAAATTCTGGTTTATACCATACCAAAGCTCTCGCTATGACAAACTGAGTCCGCATTGTAAACACCTTAGTCAATCTGAAAACGCATTCACTGTCATTCCACAGATCATGTTACACCTGTCTTAGACCCGTCCGGTGCTGGCTTATAAGTCAAATTCTGCCAAGGTCTTGTAGAGGGTGTTCTCGATTACAAGCACCCAGTGGGTAGTGGCATCACAGTGGTTGACAGTGATGTTGCACCAGGTATTTGGTTTCATTATGACACTGTGTGGCACCACTACACCGTGTATAATAATAATAATAATAATAATAACAACAACAGCTAAAATGCCTCTGTTGCAATATTTGAAGAGAGTCAGACACAGTAGAACTATCCTTACCATTCTGCCTTTTGTGACCTGCAATTATAATATGATGTCACTGGCATTTGCATTTTGTATATTAAATTGAAATATTTTATGTGAGAATATAATTTGGAATATTTTTGTGATTGATTATCAAATATTAACTCTTTTTTACAGTGGTTATTTGCCACAACAATCTATGAAAGATACATCAAGAATGCAGTTCAAGAATTTGTGGATCTCTGTTCTATGGCTAACATAAGTGTCTTCATTCTTGCTTCAGAGAATTATGGCTTCTATGTGCATGGAAGGTAGTATTTATATTGTCATTATCATCTAAAGTAGTATTAGTGTGTAAATTGTGGGTCACAGGTAGTATACACATGTGGAAAATATGTATTGATAAGAATTTGCTGGGTCAATACAGATAAGACCAAAATTCCAAAGTCATTGTCCATCTCCCTTCATTTTCTACTGTTTTTAGCAATTGAAATTTTCAGTGTGGGGATGTGAAGTAAAATGAACAATTTGATTACAATTATTGTATTAAGGGAATCTGTCCAGATTTCAGACACTATCCTAATTTGTGCCTCAAAAAATCTTTAAATACATTTGAAGCATAATACAGAAAGAGAGGTGGCTACATATACAAAAATGCAGTTGATTCAGGCTTTAATGGTTTATAAATGCTGTAACATGAAAATGGACCAAGAAATGCAGATGCTAAAGAATACTGACAGCAGCAAATATCTTAAACTGCCAGATACCATTTTAATGAAATTAATCAATTTTTGAAAGTGTGGTGTGATCGGATACATAAAAAGAATCTACTCATCAAGTGGCAGCAGGAGGGTTTGGAAAAGTCACTGAGAGCCCTGAGTCAGGGGAGACCTACTGGATAGAGAGGAAGAAAAGTCTGATTGCTGGGGACTGCACCGGATAAGATTAGAAAATGTGAGAGCTGAAAGGTGGAAGAAAGGGTGCGCAATACGAAGATTACTGCCAAAACATCATGCATAAGTTAATAAGAGCAAAAAGCTAAGAATATTAACACATACAATGTGCTTAACTTTCTGCTCTTATTAACTTGTACATGATGTTTTGACAGTAATTTCTGTGTTGCATATTGCCCTATCTTCCACCTTTAATCTGTTAGGTTTTCAAATCTCATCCAGTGCAGTCCCCAACAATCAGTTTTTCCTTTTCATCTCATCTGGTCAATCTATCCTGGCTCAGAGTTCTAGGCAACTTTTTTGAACTCTCCACATTTCCTAAACCTCACTAGTCCTTTTTGTTCACCTCTCTTCTTTCCCCTTCAACCCTTCTGCCAGACGAAGGAGCCACTGACTCCGAAAGCTTGCAAAGTTCTATGCCTTTCGATATATGTACCCCTGCGGCCACTTGGTGAGGAGATTTTTTATCTATCCTAATACATTAGATAACATCAGAAATAATCAGTTGTTGATAATATAATGTAAATGAATAAATAAAACATCTACTCACCAAGCAGCAGAAGGGGAACACACACACAAAAGGATTTAACTTTTACATGCTTTCGGAGCCAGTGGCTCCTTTGTATGGCAGAAGAGTTGAAGGGGAAAGAAGTGGGGTGAAGGAAAAGGACTGGAGTGGTTTAGGGAAAGGGGTACAGTTCAGAAAAGTCACCCAGAATCCCAGGTCAGGGAAGATTTACCGGATGGTTCTGGAGGACTTTTCTCCTTCCCCTTCAACTTTTCTGCCAGAATAAGAAGAAGCCACTGGCTCCAAAAGCTTTTAAAAGTTAAATCCCTTTGTGTATGTGTTCCCCTGCTGTCATTGGAGAGAAGATTTTTTTATCAATCAATTACATTAGATATCATTTTAATAATTGTATTCAGATTTAAATGAGAAGTCATTGTTTGTGGAGACTACAATGCAGATTTTTTGTCAGATGACATTGATTGAGGACATTTGGTTGGTGATGTCCATATTTATACATATGGCACATGAAAATACCAAAAACTAAGACCTAAAACAGTGTTTACGTCCTGGGTATACACAGTTGCAGCACATTACTGCGCTTCCCAATCAATTCAGTTCAGCTGCATCTGATCTTTGTGTTGTTCCCAGTCATGGAAACAAACAAATCAACCTCCTGTTCTATTTTGCACATTTCCACTCAGTATCAGCTAAAGGAATAATTTTCAGGGTTACCTGATCACTTAGAAAGTACTAATTGCCCAAAAGTGAGCAGTAATAGTAATATGTGGTATTCACTTGTGATCATCATGTTGATCTCTCGTCAAGGAGTTAGGCTTTTTAACTGCACAATCACATTGCATATATTCAGTAATGAAGTGCATTGTAAATAATCCATCATGATATCCATACCTACAACACTAGAAGGAAAAATTACCTTTATTATCCATTATTAAAGCTGTGAGTGGTTCAGAAAGGAGTTCAATACGCAGCAACAAAAATGTTTGATCATTTGCCCAATGTCATAAAATGTGTAACAGGTAACAAAGCAAGTTGTAAATCTAACCTAAAATCATTTGTCTTGAACAGCTCCTTGTATACCATGTACAAATTTCTATTAAAAATTGGTAGCCTTTTAAACAACTATTTTTTAAATGTAGTGGCCTGAGTAGGTCTAAAAAGTAATGTTTTCATTAATGATGTATACGTATCTTGTAAATTAACTAATTCCCCATTATCTCAATAAAAGGATCATTCAAATGATCTACAGAACATGTAACTAACCAACTCTCTCCCTGCCTCCTCCCCCCCCCCCCCCCCTCTCTCTCTCTCTTACACACACACACACACACACACACACACAAAACTACATTCTGCTGACTATTTATTGATTCATTTGACCACACAGTGACACAACATGCTGCTGAATATATCATGCTTAACTTCAATTGCAGCATCCCACCCTTTTATCTAACTCCTACCAGAATTACTTGCCTTGCAAAAATGGCATCTGGGGTGTTGTGCAGATAGGGTATGGCTACAGGTCACAGGATGTCATTCATGTAGTTCACGCTGAATGCAGTGCTCTGGACATTCACCAACTGTGATTTGTGATTGTACCCAGTAGCACCCCTTACCAGAAGGCCATGCGTTGGCACTGTATCTTGTGCAAATTCAGTCCCTCCTATCTGTGGCGAATCAAAAAGCAGCCATCATTTTGAAACAAATAGAACCTGGATTCATCTGAAAACACTATCTGATGTCATTCCTGTTCACGGTGACATTGTTCTGCACTCCATTGTCATCTAGCACATTTCTGCACATTCGTCAAAGGTAGGCGGAAAAGTGGACAACATGCACGTAACCTGTGCTGTAATAAACAATGATGGACTGTCAGCCCTGATAGTGTACGATGTGTTACACTGTTTCACTGTTGTGCCAGAGCTGAGGAGGAAACAGATCTATCCTGCAATGCCATTTGAATGAGGTGTCAATCTTCTCAAGGGACGATCTGAGTGGTGCAATCTGACCCATCTCTTCATGTTCTATGGCCTTCTGTGAACATCTGTTGCTCTGACAAAACACTTTGTCCCACACAAGCAGCAATTTCCTGGATGGATGCATCACATTCTCTCATGCCAATAATGCGCCCTCTTTCAAACTAACTGAGTTGATGTGTATACGCTTTCGAGGCATCCAACCTGTTTGCTCAAGTCACACTGCGTTCTGCAGAACGTACTAATGTACGTGTCCTGTGAATATTAATGTCCTGTCTCTAGTCATTCAAGGTGTTCTGTCCCCCCCCCCTCCCCCCCCCCCCTCCCTGAAAAAGAGTGTATCGTCTAGTCTTTTGGGAGACATTCAACATTTAAATTCACTCCCTCCAAATATTCAGTTTGTGATGGAGGTAGAAAAGGATATGACACTTCCCTCTCTGTACATTTTGGTAGAAAGGAAAGCCAGTGGAATACTAGGGCATAACATGTACCACCAACCTATTCAGCCTCCAAGTTTTCACACCCTGCAACTTTGTGATGGTCCATTGCACATACTGGTTTGGAGAGCACATATTGTTCCCAATCCTGATAGTGCACTGGGTGAACTTCTAAATCTGAGGAGATTTTTATGACAGAACATTTATGCAAAGAAACAAATTCAGCATAATTTCCATCAAAGTTACTCCAGTCCAGGGAACAAAATGAAGAAACAGAGGACTCCATTATCACAATATTCTTGCCATACTTCAGTGGTAATTTGGAAGATTTGGAAGTAACCTTAGCAGACACAGCATTAAATATGTCTTTCAGCCAGACGTGGAACATTTGTGGATTCTTTCAGAAACAATCTCAGTCTTAGGAAACAAGGCATATAAAAATGTTGTATATTGGCTAGACATGTCACATGATGCAAGACTGTTGCAGTGAACATCATTATTATACACCCATAGGCCAAGTGGGTAACTCTGCTAGAGTAGGACACTGTCTTAGCACAAGACATCATATGATCTACTAGACGAGAAAGAGTATAATCCCAGTTTCATCTTTAATTGCAATTGGTTCAGTTTTGACATAAATACAGCCTAGTTTTGGACATAATTTGTCTTCTAATTTTTATCTTTGTATGAGCTAGGTTCGTGAATCAATGTGGCTAGTGATTGTTGTTATTGCGAGATTGTGATAAAGGAGTTGTTTGCTGCTTATAAACATCTGGAAGCAGCATTGGCAACTGTCAACTTGCTTCAAAATTGCTGCTGTGAATTATGCCAGTGTCTGTGTGGCAGGGCTGTCTTCTGTTGTTAACACATCTGCCTTCTACTTTTCCGTCAGTCACAATAGAAACACTTGCATCTGGTGACTTGCAAAGAGAAAAAAAACCTGTTGAAGTCACATGCTGAAGTAGTGAAACCATCAGGCACAAAGTGCCATAGCTTGAAGCCATCCAGCCAGCAAGTAGATGACTGGTAAGATACCCAAAAACCAGAAACCATTCCATAGTACCAAGACAGAAGTCTGTGAGTGTAATCCAAAATAAAAATGCCAAGTTGTTATACTAGAATTGCAATGGAGTGTGATTGAAGGACTCATTTACAGAGAGCAAGTAATGGCTTGGCAAGCTACATGGGACTTTAAAGCCACTTGCCAGAGTCCGTACTTGGCTAAGACCTACTTGCTAGACAGCATGCTTGGTTTACTTGCTGCTGGTGCCTCGTGTGTATGTAATCCAAAGGCTCCAACTCAGATACCTCCAACTCAGATACCACTGTGGTGTCTGCCTTGAAACTGATATAAGCATCATAAGATATTAACCTGGCAGTGCACGCACCCGGAAACAGGACGGCGGTACACGCAGCAGGTCTCACAGCCCCTTGCAGTTTCTATCTTTCTGAATTTGCATTTAGATGTATATTATGGAGGGAAGCGTTATTAAATGAAGTAATATCATTAAAAATCAGTTTAGTAAATATATTTAAGGGATAAATTTAATATTTTGGTTAAAATATTTACACAAATGGAGATACATGAAATTTAGCTGTTATCAAAATAATGCATGTATTCAATCAGATATTTTGTCAATACAGTCTTGGCACATAGTAACAGAATGTTCAAGACAAATGTATTTCATACAGTTCTTACAAATATATCTTGTTTTTATGTTTTTGCTTCTGCAGTCCACACACCGTCCTCATGAAGTCGCAGTTGATTCCACTTCAGAAATTTTCACACTGCAAAGCTCTCCAATTTTCTCAGTTATCTTCCTTGGCAATATTTTTGACATTACTCTTTGCTGATGATGATCATGCAGAAACACAAAAGAAAGCTGCCTCAAAAACTCTCTTTTTCTGAGTTGTTCTTTCTGATTTGAGTTGAAAATAATAACAGCATTTATTGCAGCTGTGTTCATGATGCTATAAAAAACAACCATTGGCCATCTTCTTGTGTTTCTAGCTACATTATATGTTGCACTCATTCTGTCTACAACATCAACTCCATCCTTAGTAAGGTTATAGAAAGTGATAATTTCTGGTTTTTTATCATTCCCTGTATTTTCGTCAATATTTCCATTGTGGTGCATTGTTGACAGTAGTAATACCACTCTATTTTGTTTCAGCACATAAGAGACTAAGGTGCAGTTTTTCTGAAACCCAAACATAGATGACTTTTCTTGTTGGTTTTTAGTGTTAATAAATCCGTTGGTACTTGTCTCTTGTTCTTCCTCAGGGCACCAACGATGGTCGTATTCTTCATAATCAATGTGTTTGCAAGCTCGTAACTTGTAAAATAATTGTCGCAAATTATGTTGCGGCCTGTATTCAGGATAGGTTGGCAAAGTCTCTGAACAAGTTCAACTGGTCTGTTGTCCTGTCTGTAAGGGCCTTCAGGATGTTGCCCAACATACACCTCCATGTTGAATGTTTAAAACATTCTGGCATCCACTGCTGCAAAAATCTTTATTCCACACTTGTTTGGCTTATTTGGCATGTACTGTCGGAATCTGCATCTTCCACAGAATGCTTCTAGTTTTTCATCAATTGTCACGTATTCAGAAACTGTATAAGCCTTCTGAAAGTTTTCAACAATTAGACTGAACACCTGTCTTATCGCCGCCATGTGATCTGTTTTCTCCCTTTCCATTCTCGTTTGTTTATTGTCAAATCTGAGGCATTGAAGGAGAAAACAAAATCTGTTTATGCCCATTGTGAGATGAAATATTTCAACTCCTGTGCCATCTGTTCTCCACAAATCTTGTAGACTTAGTCGATGGGCTCGCATTACACCAGCATAGTACAATAATCCCAATAAGGCCTTTATTTCAGCTTTATTAGTTTGTTGTGCATCTCTTTCCCTTGAAAAGTTTCCCTGGATACTTTGAATGTACCTATTAGAACAGTCAATGAGTATGTGTATAATGTTTTCATCAAAAAACAGTTCCCAGCACTGTAGAGGATTTGTAGCACTTTTCGCAGCACCTTTCGCACCTGGTAAATGAGTTATGATGTTATGATAACATGTGCAGGGGTTCTTTGGTGGAGCACGAGAGTTCCATAATGTTCCATCTTTACCGACAAACACAACACTGTCAGTGCCACAATCACTGTCTTTTGATTCATCACTCGACGTTTTTTGTTTGGTGCCGGAATCACTTTTCCACTCTGGATCCTGGATTTCTTCAAAGTTGATTTCTCCATCTTCAGAATCACCAGTGTCACTTTCAGCCATTATTACTTCAATCAAGTTCCTAATTCTCTCCTCCTGTGCCTCGTAAGAATAAGCCACGATGCAGTTACAACACTTACAACACACTAAAATAAGGTACAAAGCATAAAAAAATCTGTTCTACCACTAAACTAAGCAGATACAGCAAATATGCGCAAGCGTGAATAACCTTGGCGGAGCTATCAATAAATTGACACCAATGCATGCAGCTGGCCTGTGAGACCCTTGACCTCTTTGTTGTGAGCTAACTGGAAGCTCTATTGTTGAAATACCAGATACACCATACCAAACGACTCCTATTACACTCAAAGGTACTGAGAAGATAGCTTCTTGGAAACAACATTCAACATTGCATTAATGTGAAAATATCCTCCTTGGTCTGACAGACCACCTGTGTGTACTGACGGGTTAAATCTGTTTTAGATGTGGACAATAGAGAACCCTTGTATGGCGGAAAACTGTCACACAGCAGTGGCTGGGGGAGAAGTGGGGGAAAGAGCCATTTTGCAGGGATCCTTGAATGCAGTCAACTGCAAATCATCACTCATGTTGGCACCAACAATGTCTGTCACCTGGGTTTGAGACAGTTCTTGGTTCCTTCTGAGGACTGGTACTGAAAACAGCTAGTTCATTTTTGAGGTGCAGACAGTTGTTGATTTACAACATCATGTCAATAATTTATCGAGATTATTTCGTCTGGTCCAAAGTAGAGCTCATCTGTAGATTTCTCAGGGTATACAACATTATGGAACACAGTGGTGACTTGTAAAGTTACCTTGAATAAATGCAGTATACAACACAAATGATCACTTGGGTGACAGAGTATGTCTGTAATGCATATTGTTATTTTCTTAGTTTTGTGGAATCTTCGAGACTTCCCAGTAGATATACCAGTTTTGGGTAGAGTAATATTGCAAAAGAATGGATATCAGATGTGGAGAATGAAAAGCTAAAAATGTTAGTTGTTAACTGCTGGGGTGTTCATAGCAAAGTCCCAGAACTCACATCTCTCTTATACGGCTGTCTTGGAGCTGAGAGTTATTGAAACCGAAAGTGGAGAATAGGGAAACTGTAATGGCACACAGGAGTTGATTAGAACCTATGGGAGGTCAGTTTATAGCAATAGTTAGTGAGGACCCAAATGAATCCAATAGCAGATTAATATTGTCTTGAGGAGTTCTGGATAGGGAAATTGCAGCATGTTATCTTGGACGGAGAGTCAGATACAGAAGTAACATCAGGCATACCTCGTGGCAGTATGTTGGGCACCTTTCTGTTCATATTGTACATTAATGATCTGGCATAGAATTTTAGTAGTACCCTCCAACTTTGTGAGATGATGCACTTATCCATAAAGAAGCAATATCTGGAAAAGCTGCACAAATATTCAGTCTGATCTTGATAAGATTTTAAAGTGGTTCAAAGAGTGGCAACTCGCTTTAAATGTTCAGAAATGTAAAATTGTGCACTTCACAAAATGCAAATTTGTCATATCCTACAACTACAAATCTATGAGTCACAATTTGTATCAATCAGTTCATGCAAATACCTGGTAGTAAGAATTTGTTGGGACATGAATTGGAATGATGACATAGGCTCAGTTTTAGGTCAAGTAGGTGACAGACTTTGAATGTGTTTTCTGATATCCTCAAAATGAACCAATATTCAAAAGAGATTGCTTACAGGACACTTGCCCTAGCATGTGATTACTATATTTGGAGTCACTTGATGCAATTCAAAACCAAAACAGTCCAGTTTATTGACAACAACCAAGATAGAGAAGAAATTGATTCAGTCAAATCCTTAGGATTAAATTAGGTTAAAAATTTGAGCTGGTAACAACAAACTGAGCAGTTTTGAATTTGCAAAGCAAATATTGTCAACCATTACTGGCACTGACACAAAAACCAGTGCGTAGAAATTACTTTTAATCTGTTATTAGATATAGTGTTGTGTTAGGAGAAACTGAAGTAACGTAGTGTAGATACTAAATATACAGAAAGAAATCACTAGGAATATGTGTACTATACATCAGAAAGAACCATGCCACCCATTATTTACAAACCTACAAGTATTAACTCTCCCATTCTTATACATTTATATCCCTCTTGCGTGCTGCCACCCTTCAAGAAGTCAGCCACCATTCCTGAACCCTCCCTCCTGCTCCCTGCTCCCTTGCTCCCCACACTATTCCACAGGACACAATCTCTCACACCGTCTAATTGCAAAACTGCCGTCCCCAGTTGCCAGCACATTGTAGTTGGACAGGTTGTGGTTGTGGTTTTTGTGTGTGTGTGTGTGTGTGTGTGTGTGTGTGTGTGTGTGTGTGTGTGTGTTTCAGAGGTTGATGAAAAGGTAGAAAGAGCTGTATGATATGGCGTTTGAGGGCAGGAAATATCTTCTTAAGAACAAGAACTGTGCATTTTATTAATTTCATGTTTTTTACAAACTAAACAAATCATCACAAACAGTTGTGTGGTGTGTGAGATTTGAACCAAAATCTTTTGTCACACAGTGCTTCCTGCACTAAGGTACGAAGACATTATGCTAAACATTGCTACATTAAGTTGTTCCTTGCTGTCATTCTATACTTAACTTCATCTTATGACGTCAGCTGTGTTTTCTATGCCT
Source organism: Schistocerca nitens (assembly GCF_023898315.1). Lineage (NCBI taxonomy): Eukaryota > Metazoa > Arthropoda > Insecta > Orthoptera > Acrididae > Schistocerca > Schistocerca nitens. The sequence continues at coordinate 496,556,805 of NC_064619.1, read as the reverse complement.
ATAATTCTGGGAATGATGTGGCACAGTTTACTTGTGTATCTTTTGAGGATATGTCCTGATAATGTATATTAAGAAGGCATTTCTTTTTTTTTTCAATTTCATGTTTAAAAGAGTTCTTTAATTTTGTGAGTAGTAAGATGCACCCTCTAATGTGTTTGGTTTCTTCTGTATCATAGTGGGTAGTTCAAATTTCAGCTACAACCAGTTTTTGTATTGCTAGTTGTACATTTACTAAATCATATGTATTATACCACTTATTCAAAGGCATTTTTAGTGTGTCAAATGTAATTTTTTTTATTTTGTAATCAATCCTGCCAACTTTTTCCCAAGCAGCAGTGATTTACCAATGTAATTTCTGTGCAGTATATGGACTTCACATTGTTTTGCGTTCCATCTAATTAGAAAACAGACTTCGGCTGATAATTATTAGATATTCCATCTACTAACCAGTGACATAGTTCTGTTTACAACACAATAAAGAGTACAAACTGCTCAGACACATTTGTCAGCTACTTATGGATGAGAAAATTGAGGTGAGCAGTTACTATATACCTTGCTTTTGGTTGCGTACCAACTTACAGGTCACCACATGGATTTGCTGATACAGACATGTATTGTATGATTAACCATCTGCAACGGGAAGAGGAGGATCTCTGTAGCCGTCGAGGGTTGCTACCAGGAACAGACCAACAGACTTTTCAAATGACTGTACCTCCTCAGCTAAGAGCATATTACAACAAAGTAATGTCTACTGTGTCACCTGTAAGTGGGAGAAGGTTTATTACTTGACTTCCACAATGATTCATACAATGTGTGTAAATAATTTGCACATAAAGCACTAATTTATGTTGCACTTACCCATCTCTGTAAAAGATTCACTTGTTGCTAAAGACTATTGTCCAGCATACCTGTCATCATTAATCAGTTTTGGAATAACTTTTAGCAATTAATTTGTAATGTGGAAGAAAATAGACTAAGTAATGAGACTCTGTCATTGCTTTAAGGGTTTTCCTTACAATATGGTGTGTTTTTTGGCGAAGGATTGCCTCCGTTCCTGGAACTTTACCTGTTTAAGATTTTGGGAATTATATATAGAGTATGGAGTTAATTCATGTGATAGGATTCACAACAGATTATTGGGCATTTTTCCATATTCATTTTGATGACTGCTGGACCAATTTTTATTTCTTGCCTTCATGTTATACGTGATAAAGAAAGTTGACACAAATTACATGTGGTATTCATAAAATTTTTATTATCACTTTGAAAAAAGCTAACTGTGACTGAGAAATTGATGACGATGTTAGTCTTTTTTCTGCATATCCACTCTTCAATGTGACACACCTTCCCCAACAAGGTATGATTTGGTAGAGAACTTGGTTGTAAAAGTATACATTTTGGCTTATTAGGACACACTCCACTTAAAACGTCACCTTGTCCTCCTCCTGGAAACACCCGTCATATAATGGTATCTTTATCTAAAAAAAGAGGAAGAAGTCACTGTACAGTTACATCAAAAGGTATTGCAAGAAATTGTTAAGATTTAAGTCCATTGTATTTTAGCCCTTCTACTTACTAATGGTGAAGTGTGTCAGTCTCGAACGAGGAGCTCAGCTTTACAAGCAATGTCTGCACCTGTCTAGAGAAAATGACATGCGTAAAACTTATGCCAGTCACCCACCTAATTTTTGATAAACTGTATAAGGAAAAGATGTATTGCTACTCGCTGTAAAGATGACATGATGAGTTGCAGACAGGCACAATGAAAAGACATTTACACATTAGCTTTTCACCAAAACATTCTCCAGAAAAGGAAGCACACACACATTTATTCACAGAAGCAAGCACCCTCCCACACACTTGACTGCCATTTCTGGCAGCTTGGACTAAAGTGCATTATCTATTTTCCTTATACTGTTTATTGGAAATTTGTTAGATGACTGTCAAAAGTTCTCCACTCATCATTTTCTCTAGATAGTTGCACATGTTCCATGCAACATTGGGCTTCTTGGCCCAGACTGATACACCTCTCTGTCAATACATGAGAGGGCCAAAATCTGCTGGACATAAATCTTAACAATTTCTTGCAATATATGTGGATGCAATTGTACAGTGACTTCTTCCTATTTTCTTAGATAGTGCCAGGTTGCCACAGGTTCTGGAAATTGGGAAATATCATGGAATTTCATATATGTCAGGGAAACATCAGGAAAATTTGGGAAAAAATACACTGGAAAAATCTCATTTTTGTCTCAGTAGATGAAATGGTTTGTTTACTGAGGTGTCATGCATCATCACTGGCTGGGTGCAGCTGAGTATGTGTGCTGCTTCTCTACTTTGTCATCACTACCTCTTTTCTCCTTCATACCACCCCCCTCAGCTTGCAGTCAATGCTGCCACCATTTCTTGCCTCTACTCTAGCAGCTGCCACCAAGAGGCAGGGAGGCATGAGGAGTGGTTTGTTTGGGTATGATTCTCAGAGACTGTAGATGCAACGACCAGAGACGGTGGTTATGTGTGCATGAGTTGTGTTTAAGTGCTTGTGTGAATGTGTGTATCTTCTCATTTTCTGACCAAAGCTGTAGCTGAAAATTTAGTTGTGAGAGTGTGATTTTCTTTTCTAAGTGCCTGTCTGTGGCTCAGAAGTCATCTTTATGATGAATTGCTACCTATCCTTATTATTATTGATTCTCAGACTATTTGCACAAGTTATCTGTTGCATGCAGCATTGATTACCATGGTCTCATTTCATCAACATGTTGCCTGTGGCTCGTGGATAGCTGGCCACATGAATGGATTTCCATGATAGGCCAAAGCTGCAGGCCGCTTCTGCAGGTATTTGTAATGGATTGGGCATGCTGATCTGAAGCCATTCAGTTCCCACTAATGTGCAGGTCCTGCCTGTCAGATCTAGTCTCACTGATCTGCCAGCAGACTGGGTCTTTTTGTATGTGGTGTAATGTGTAATGTGGACCCAGGACTGTGGTGCTCCTCAGCAAGCCAGAGGCCATGGGCAATTGATTTCAGGAATTGCGATTGCCTCACCTCAAGTATGTTGTACAGTGTACCATTTTATAGACATTTTTATTTGTTCTAGTACATTTTGGCACTTCAAAAGTTGTTTTATATGTTACAAAGTATGGATGATAAGAAGAAGAAAATTGTATCAGTTGCTGGCAGTTTTTAAACTATGTACTCTTATATTTCTTGAAAGAAAAATCACAAAACATCTGTGAAATAGTAGATTTAACACAGTGGGTAATAACTGACAATAATGAACATAGTAGAACCAACATTTTATTGGCAATCATCTACAGTGTCAGCTTATACAATTCTTCCCCACCATATACAGTTCTTTCAAGAGGCCTACATATTTCTGAGGTTATTTATCAAATCAGTGAAAGTATTTTAAATCTGTCTTGTGACTCCATGGAAATGCATATTTATGTCACCAAATGTGTTTTGTTTTATTGAAATAAAATAACGTCAGTGGTCTTAATGAAACACCATTTGGCTTGCTTTCTTCATCTAAAAACAGTTCATTACAAAAGGAGTTGATGTTAGTATTTAAGACTTTCGCTCACATGGGAAATACCATTCTGCTTGCAAGTATATATTTTTATTTCTTTGCTTGCACTATTGTCTCTTGTACTGTAGCTGCGAAGACAGATTGTCAACTTCCGTCTTAACCTACACTTGAGATCTCAAAATTTGTCAGGGAAAAATGCTAAAACTTCTCTGGAAATTAGGGAAATATCAGTGATGATAATGATGATGTTTGTTTTGTTGGGCGCTCAACTGCACGGTCATCAGTGCGCAAGGGAAATATCAGTGAGTTTCACTTGGAGCAACTTGTGGCAACCCTGAATGTGTTCCAGTTGGAACTGCCGGAGATGGCGGTCACTTGTGTGTGAAGCGAGCTTGCTTGTGTGGATGAATGAGTGTTTGTTTCCTTTTTTAAAGAAGGTTTTGGCTGAAAGCTGATATGTAAGTGTCTTTCCATTATGTCTGTCTGCAGCTTACAGTGAGTAGCACACTATCTTTTCCTTATATTGTTGATGTTGTTCCAACCTGGAGTTTCCATTGTTTGATTTCAATAAACAGCCTTACTTGCTATTCATTAAGCTCACTTTTTTGCCCCTCCTTATATGGGGTTCCAAGTGCACTTTCCTTCCATACACCATTGGGACATAAAGTAAAATGTATTCTCTTTCGTTATCTGGATGAAGCAATTTTTGAAATATTTCCTGAGCAGGCTGACACAGTAGTTAATAAACTAGATTTTTATATTAATGAACTAAACTAAATGCTGCTCGAACAGGCCATGAAGGCCCAACGGTACCGACCGGTTCTGGCAGTTTCCGGTGATTAAGGGTAGCAGTGTGGTACTGGTGTGCAAGACTCATACTCCCCCATGGCTATCGACCTTACTTGGCATTGCTTCGCCGATCTCCTTTCAGGATAGCCAGCTGCGATGTTCTGCACAACTTCTTCTCCGAAGATAAGATGCTACTTTGGAGGAATTTTCTATACTTTTAAAATAACTCTGTACACTTGAGAATACTTTGAACTCAATCTCACTGTATTTTCATCACACATAACAGTTTTCATACAACCAAAACATTTTTTGTAAGCTCGACACCTTCCGGTCTGTCAGAAACTATCACATTCATTTTTCCATAAATAAAGTCGACAAATCTCTCCAAGTTTAACAAGACAACTGTCCGGACCTTATGAAAGTAAGAGAAAGAATGAATAAGTAATTGTCTCTTTTCTTCTTTCAACAACATTCAAATGTTCACACAATAATGTAGACGTCACACCGTCTCAGTTACTCCTTGTGCTGGACATGTAACTTCTTAGGCAGGCTCGACGACTACCTGCCCGCACTGATCACCTGTCTGATACACGTCCGTCCTGCACGTACATAATTGTAGTGCAGTAGACACAGCTCTACTTTACCACACTCCTCTCTAAAATAATGCATGTTCGAGGCGGTGGACATACGAGGGTCTCTAGAATTTACCCCGAAATTCTCGAGGCACTACATATCTCTCCCCTTAGCTCAAACACACGATATTTTATAAATGTTCATTATATACATCAATATTGTATTCATATAAAATTACTTTACGTTTTCATCAATTTATATAATATTTTTCTAGCCATAGGTCACTTCATGTATAGCTCTCTTTTCTTTTCCACGTTAATACCATTATAATCGTGGACCTTTTGATCAATGTAAACTTTGTAAGGACAAGAATCTTTCTGTTCCCTTTCCAATCGTAAATTCCAAGTGTGCATTACCCAAGTGTATACTGTTGTTTGCCCATACTTTGTGTGCTACTATTTCTAAGTATGGATTTATTGAATACTTTTTACAATCTAGAGGAACTCCGGGTAAATAAAGGTGTTCTTTTCAATACCTGTAACTTCACACAAACATAACAATGTGAGTGGAAACGAGAATTTAAACTTACCAGAATAATCTCCACAAATGTGTGACTTTTGTCACGATACTGCCCTTTTCCTTTAGGCACTGTACCTATACCTCACATATGGGTTGATACTAAGAAAGCACTTCCTCCTTCCGTTTTGGTAGGTACACCCCTTTGAACAAATTCCTGATATACTATTGTACAGGTCAATCCCCTTCTTGGTGCCCCTGCCCACACAGTATAGGTCAGCCTTTCTTGGGTCTGCCTACCTGCCTTTTTCCATCCAATCAATGCCCGAGCGAGGTGGCGCAGTGGTTAGCACACTGGACTCGCATTTAGGAGGACGACGGTTCAATCCCGTCTCCGGCCATCCTGATTTAGGTTTTCCGTGATTTCCCTAAATTGTTTCAGGCAAATGCCGGGATGGTTCCTTTGAAAGGGCACGGCCGATTTCCTTCCGAATCCTTTCCTAACCCGAGCTTGCGCTCCGTCTCTAATGACCTCGTTGTCGACGGGACGTTAAACACTAACCACCACCTCCAATCAATGCTGGGTGCGCCCTCCTCCTCCTTCCTGAGTAGGCTTCATAGTCCATTGCCCTAGCATACATCTTTATGTACCCTAGATTCGAATACCTCTCACTCCTTACACTCGCTTCTCAATACTTTCTGTTTTGGTTGGCAGGAGAGCCAACACCGTGTTACTAGAGGAGGCTGAAAGGCACGCGTTTTAGCTCACACAGGCTGACGTGAGGTCTGGAACAGGACAAGGAAATTAGAATTTAGAAAAACAGACGTAGCTGGTGGAATACTTAACTTTAATCCGTTAATGAAGAACGTCGGTCTTGACGGTACATGAATCAATATCAATAGTAACTGATAATGGCGCCTTGCTAGGTCGTAGCAAATGACGTAGCTGAAGGCCATGCTAAACTCTCGTCTCGGCAAATGAGAGCGTATTTTGTCAGTGAACCATTGCTATCAAAGTCGGTTGTACAACTGGGGCGAGTGCTAGGAAGTCTCTCTAGACCTGCCGTATGGCGGCGCTCAGTCTGCAATCACTGATAGTGGCGACACGCGGGTCCGACGTATACTAACGGACCGCGGCCGATTTAAAGGCTACCACCTAGCAAGTGTGGTGTCTGGCGGTGACACCACACTTTCTTTAACCCTTTAGAGTCCTCCATTACTCTTCCAGTCCTACGTTCCCAATAGACACCACACTTGGAAATATTATTTGAAATATACATACATACATACATACATACATACAGGGTGAAGGGAAATTCGCGCACTCAGGCTTCGCAGCATGACACCTCACATGCCAGTGATTAAAAAAAGTCTCTCTCAAAATTTTGTCTGGCTAGTATATCTTGCAGAAAAAGGACGTTAAAGAGTGACAATCTGGCAACACTGTAACCACATGTATGGTGACTACCTCTGTCAGTACATATTGGTTATACTGTGCAGTTGGTGCAGTGTGTAAAGTTTTGGGTTAGCATGCTGGAGGTCGGGGGATTGATCCTGGGTTGAGGCATACAGTTTTTATTTGCTAAATGTAGTCCAGGTGGTATGGTATCTGGCATCTTAATCATCAACAGCAATTGCAGCGGGTCCTCTAGAAAACATTTGCACTTACATACTACAATCGTAGAAATGGAAGACTCGTCAGCTTTGTAAGAAGCCCTTTCCACATCGTGGGCGTGAATTTATTAGTACCACTTCATCTACTAGATGCGAAACCTGTTTCCTTTGTACCTTCCCCCCAGTGGTCCCATAGATTAGTTGTTGTTGTTGCGGTCTTCAGTCCTGAGACTGGTTTGATGCAGCTCTCCATGCTACTCTATCCTGTGCAAGCTTCTTCATCTCCCAGTACTTACTGCAACCTACATCCTTCTGAATCTGTTTAGTGTATTCATCTCTTGGCCTCCCTCTACGATTTTTACCCTACACGCTGCCCTCCAATGCTAAATTTGTGATCCCTTGATGCCTCAGAACATGTCCTACCAACCGGTCCCTTCTTCTTGTCAAGTTGTGCCACAAACTCCTCTTCTCCCCAATCCTCCCCTCCTCATTAGTTATGTGATCTACCCAGCATTCTTCTGTAGCATCACATTTGGAAAGCTTCTATTCTCTTCTTGTCCAAACTATTTATCGTCCATGTTTCACTTCCATACATAGCTACACTCCATACAAATACTTTCAGAAACGACTTCCTGACATTTAAATCTATACTCGATGTTAACAAATTTCTCTTCTTCAGAAACGCTTTCCTTGCCATTGCCAGTCTACATTTTATATCCTCTCTACTTTGACCATCATCAGTTATTTTGCTCCCCAAATAGCAAAACTCCTTTACTACTTTAAGTGTCTCATTTCCTAATCTAATTCCCTCAGCATCACCCGATTTAATTCGACTACATTCCATTATCCTCATTTTGCTTTTGTTGATGTTCATCTTATATCCTCCTTTCAAGACACTGTCCATTCCTTTCAACTGCTCTTCCAAGTCCTTTGCTGTCTCTGACAGAATTACCATGTCATCGGTGAACCTCAAAGTTTTTATTTCTTCTCCATGGATTTTAATACCTACTCCGAATTTTTCTTTTGTTTCCTTTACTGCTTGCTCAATATACAGATTGAATAACATCGGGGATAGGCTACAACCTGTCTCACTCCCTTCCCAACCACTGCTTCCCTTTCATGCCCCTTGACTCTTATAACTGCCATCTGGTTTCTATACAAATTGTAAATAGCCTTTCGCTCCTTGTATTTTACCCCTGCCACCTTTAGAATTTGAAAGAGAGTATTCAAGCTGAAATATGCTCACTATTTTTATATACTTGAATTTAGCATATTTCGTGACAGTACTCACTTTTCCGTGAAATGTTTATAAGATGATATTTGTCTTCTTGTGTTGGCTTCAGTCGTCTAGTCAAAGTATGATTCCACAATGTGTTTTGTCGGCTGCAGAAATGACCTGGTTCAATGCGTTTGTCTCATTTTTGTTGCTTCAAATACCATTTCTTCGAATGTGGTTCCTTCTTGATGTTTATATAAAAAAATAATAACATAATTAATTTTTCCTGTTCACTTGCAAATTATTATAACAGCGACCTGCACATTGTTCCATTCCACTTGTAACCAGTCTCTTTGATATTCTTCATCACATCTGCTAATATTAATCAATATGCTGTCACTCTTGAACATATAAGCAAATTAGCATAAAATAAGACAAATTACAATTCACAAAAAAATATTCTGACAAAAATATAAGAAAACATTTACAACCTTCCTAATTATATTTGATATCAACAAATCCGGTAGAAAATAACGCATATCCCAGATCCATTACACAGTCAACATTGTCAAATGCTTTCTCTAAGTCTACAAATGCTAGAAATGTAGGTTTGCCTTTCCTTAATCTATTTTCTAAGATAAGTCATAGGGTCAGTATTTCCTCAAGTATTCCAACATTTCTGCGGAATCCAAACTGATCTTCCCCGAGGTCGGCTTCTACCAGTTTTTCCATTTGTCTGTAAAGAATTCGCGTTAGTATTTTGCAGTGATGGCTTATTTAACTGATAGTTCGGTAATTTTCACATCTGTCAACACCTGCTTTCTTTGGGATTGGAATTATTATATTCTTCTTGAAGTCGGAGGGTATTTCACCTTTCTCGTAGACCTACATTTTGCTCACTAGATGGTAGAGTTTTGTTAGGCCTGGCTCTCCCAAGGTTGTCAGTAGTAATGGAATGTTGTCTACTCCCGAGGCCTTGTTTTGGCTTAATGTCCTCCAGTGCTCTGTCAAACTCTTCACGCAGTATCATATCTCCCATTTCATCTTCATCTACATCCTCTTCCATTTCCATAATATTGTCCTCAAGAACATCACTATTGTATAGACCCTCTATGTACTCCTTCCACCTTTCTGCTTTCCCTTCTTTGCTTAGATCTGGGTTTCCATCTGAGCTCTTGATATTCATACAAGTGGTACTCTTTTTTCCACAGGTCTCTTTAATTTTCCTGTAGGCAGTATCTGTCTTACCCCTAGTGAGATAAGCCTCTACATCCTTACATTTGTCCTCTAGCCATACCTGCTTAGCCATTTTGCAGTTCCTGTAAATCTCATTTTTCAGACGTTTGTATTCCTTTTTGCCTGCTTCATTTACTGCATTTTTTTGTTTTCTCCTTTCATCAGTTAAATTCAATATTTCTACTAGCCCTCGTCTTTTTACGTACTTGATCATCTGCTGCCTTCATTGCTTCATCCCTCAATGCTACCCATTCTTCTTCTACTGTATTTATTTTCCCCCATTCCTGTCAATTGTTCCCTTATGATCTCCCTGAAACTCTCTACAACCTCTGGTTTATTCAGCTTATCCAGGTTCCATCTCCTTAAATTCCCCAAATAGCAAAACTCCTTTACTACTTTAAGTGTCTCATTTCCTAATCTAATACCCTCAGCATCACCCGACTTAATTCGACTACATTCCATTATCCTCATTTTGCTTTTGTTGATGTTCATCTTATACCCTCCTTTCAAGACACTGTCCATTCCGTTCAACTGCTCTTCCAAGTCCTTTGCTGTCTCTGACAGAATTACAATGTCATCGGTGAACCTCAAAGTTTTTATTTCTTCTCCATGGATTTTAATACCTACTCCGAACTTTTCTTTTGTTTCCTTTATTGCTTGCTCAATATACAGATTGAATAACATCGGGGATAGGCTACAACCCTGTCTCACTCCATTCCCAACCACTGCTTCCTTTTCATACGCCTTCCCAGTGTCAGTTATAATACATAAAATGGAAAATTTTCACCCGAGAATTGAGAGATAAATGCTTACTGTATTTACCATATAAATTGAGCCCTTACGTTTGTATAGAAACTTGATCATTATTATATTAATGAAAGCCTTTTGAGGATAGGAATCAGGTTATTTGAATATAACAGTTTTTGATAAAACTTAACATTTTTTAAATAAAATCTTTTAATAGCCAGAGTCACAAGTGAATAACATTAAATGATGACTAGTTTCAGCTGATTATAGAGCCACTGAAGCGTGTGTTAACATTTTTGTGAAATGACATACCCCACTTCCAGCTTTCCATAACAGTGAAAGATGTTTGTGATGTTCTGTAGTAAGTAACTGTTGGGACATCCCACTATGGAAGACATTGTTACAATATGTGCAGATGGGAGAATGTCTTGAGCCCATCACATCTACAAGACAGGATGGCGAGTGGGCATTTTCACATGCTGTGTGGGGCTGTTTTTTCCTTGGCGTCCTTGTTTGAAGGTGTTTAGAAGACAAGGAGACTAAAGATAAGGGCATGGCTACAATGAACATAATGAAAAATGACTGTCGAACTGGCTTGTGTAGAGAATACTTCTTGTCTTAATCTTATCCAAGCCATGTAAGTTTTAAACAGACCCGTCAACCTGCATTGTACCCAAGGTTGTATATTGATAGACAGTGTTTTTGCTACAGAAAGTGTTAATACAGAAGGTGTTAATACAGAAGGTTTAAAGTGCAATCATCTGTGTCATTCAAGTAGCTTGGAAGACAATTAATGCTCTCTTGAAAACTGCTTTAACACGGGTAGTGGAACTAAGTAGCAGGGCCACCTCAGCAAATGTCAAGAATGGTGATAAAGAGAAATTTTACTAAGTAGATCTACTGACATCAAATGTCGGAAGGTTAAAGATTGCACTCAGGAAATGTAACATTGATACTATACCAAAAACCATCTATATTGCATTTCACTACCTGCAGACCAATATAAAAGCATGCAGTGTCTGCTTATAAAATGATGCTAAGATACAAAGATGTCAGCATCACAGTGGACAGTCATGTAAGAGACAGATCTCACGTGAGCAAATACTACATGTTTTAACAGTCAATTTGAAGATGGCTGTATAATCAGCTGAAACTAGTCATCATTTCGTGTTTTTCACTTGTAATCTTGACTATTAAAGATTTTATTAATGTTTTGTAACTTTTTACATAACTTTTAGATCACTTTTCTCCAGCCAGGCTATGTCAGGAATTAATAATAAGTTTTAAACTACTTTGTTCTTATGCTTTTGAAACTTTGTACTATTTCAAACAGTCCAAAGTAATGTTGAGTTGGATCTCTGTTTGATTAAAAATTTTTGATGTGAAATATATATTATGTTTTTCATTTGAAATAAATGGACAGTGCATGATGCTAGAATTTTGAAACCTCATATTCCTCTAGACTAAAGAAGAATTAACAAATGAAGTAACATGGTAAAATGGTAATTGTTACAAACCTACTGGGCTGCTTAGCTACTTTGCTGGGCCATTTTAAGAACAGGCATTAGAGAAAATCTTTGTATGGTGACTCTTGGATAGTGATTATCGCTCTAGCTAAAACTCTAACACAGGAGTAATGCACCACCAGAACAGTCTTTCGTAAAACCAGCTATATGATGATGTCAATAAATAATGAGGAACTTTTGTCATCCAGAGCAAAGTAATGAGCATGAATATTTGCTACTGAAATATGCAATATACTGCGTGTAGAGAAGAAGCATAGAAACTATCTGACAAGTGACTCACAATCACAGAAATAAAGCTCATTTGTGGAGAACTGCATGAGTACTACTGAAGTACCATTTTTGTCAGACAAGAGACAGTGGCAGTACCAATACAGATTATATTGAGCTAGTTACACTTGTAATCCTACCAGATGTATCGATACACACAGATGACTGGTGAGGTCACTTGACATGGTATGGAGTGATACATCGGCTCACAGCTGGTGATGTGGGTGAGCAACAGCAGCAGATGTAAGGATTACTGTGGACTATCTTGGCTTCATTTGTCTTAACTGCTGATGTGTAATACATACTCTCCAGTGGACTTATTGGTGATGACCTTGCAATTGTGCACACTGATTTTGATTGTGTTGTTCCTGGCCATCAACTTGTGGCTTGTGTGTGGACATGCCTATTCTCGTGATGTCATGCACACTTTGTTTGACCACATGTTGTGCCTACCGTGAGGCACGTGAGGCAGTCCCCAACAACCAGTCTTTTCTTCCCCTCCTATCTTGTAAGTCTCTCTTGCTCTGGAGTTCTGGCCAACTTTTTGATACCCTCCCCCCCCCCCCCCCCCCCCATTTCTTAAACGTCACAAGTCTTATTCCTTCATCCCTCTTCCTTTCCCTCCAACCCTTCTGCCAGAAGAATGAGCCAATGGCTCTGAAAGATTGCACATTTCCTTAACTTTTATGTGTGTTTTCTTCTGCTGCTGCTTGGTGCGTAGATCTTTTTATCTATCCACTTATAGTAAACTAGGGAAAGTGACTGATGTATCAGTATTTGAAAGGGCCGATACATAAAATCAGACACCTACAAAAAGGTAATATATTAATAATTTATTTACAATATGTACATTTAATAACTGATATATACATAACAATGTACGGAAAGTTCTGTTTGAGAATTACAAATTATTTAGGAATCAGGGAGACAGCTTACTGAAAGACAGAAGCGCTGCATCGTCGATAGGTACACAAATAAAAGGTACAGAGCTTGGCTAGCTTTCGAAATACATTTCCTTTTTCAGTCTTGTAGGAAAAAGTGCGCGCGCGCACACACACACACACACACACACACACACACACACACACACACACACACACACACACACAGATATATGCACATGTCTGTCTCCCTGCATGGTACTCAGTTGACTGAGCTGTAGGACTTTCTGTGGCACTGAGTTATATATAGTGACAGTAATGTTCTTGATAGAAACAAATAGTCTTGACTCCTGATAAAACATTGACACATAGTAAAGTTTGGTAGTGTCATGCTATGTCAACGTATTATCCTCACTGCATTCTTCTGTAGAAACAAAAGTCTTGAATCCTGATACAACATTGACATGTAGTAAAGTTTAGTGTGTCATGCTATGTCTATGTATTGTCCTCACTGCATTCTTCTGAACTAAGGTTGATAAGTGTGTTGATTCATTGAGTCTCTGGATGAAGCTTTGAGTGTGGCTGCTTAGAAAGATGTGTCGGCCAATTGGAGTCACAAACAGTGAGGTCATGTGAATTTTGTGCCCTCTATTGGCATGTATGCATGGCACCCGTCCCTCGGAGGCAGTGTGAAATGGAAAAGTGAGATCACCCAGCGGCGTGCTGGTGTGATATTTAAAAGTGCCGTCTGTTGTGTAGCTGTAAGGAATGCACCAGATGTAGTCAATGAAGATGCCATTGATATGGCAGTCAAAAAGCTTAGCATTTACTAAAGAACTTAAATAAAGACCCACCAAAAAGTAGGAACATTTCAAATATCACCACAGACAAAACTGCTCTCCAGCTTGCTCTGAACAGAAAGAGTGAAAAAGGAAAGACCATTAAAAATACCCATAATCATTTATGGCAGGAAAAAATACTGAACTGAGGAAGCAGTGAGCAGCTGTAGATGTGGCAAAACCACTGGAATTAATGACATATGGGCCAGATAAAATTTTTAGGACAAAGTCAAAAGTTTTTATGTTATTCAGCAACTGTATCAGGCAATGTCAAATTGCACTATTAAAAATCCAGAAGAGACTTTGACAATTTTAAGACCTGTAGGCCAATTAATCCCATATAATCTCCACAGAGCCTTTGAGTGTGTAATCCTGACTCATCTTGAGCTATTGATAGAACCAAACAAGTCCAATTTCAGATGAGAGAACTCATCTAGAGGACCAATATTTGAAAATATCAAAGAAGGAATTTAGATACATGTGATGTCTGTTCTTTTGGACATTTCTGAAAGAAGACACTATTCTTGATCCTACAGCTGTATACATACATGATGAAATGAAACAGAGATTCTGACATTGGTTGCATTCGGGCATTGAAATGAATTCATTGGTGACAAGTGAAAATTTGTGCTGGACTTATCTGAAATAACAGACACAATACATATATGCCTTGACGGCCATTAGAGGTCATTTTCACTTAGATGCACACTCTCTTCTAAACTCTTGTGGGAATCAGTGTGTGTCTGCGAGTAGTGAGAATCATGGATAGGGGGCAATATGTAAGTAGCATACAAGTTGGGAATATGGGTTGGACAGGAAGCATGCTCAGATAGGCGAAGTGGTTAAGGTAACTGTTTGTGTAAAGTGGAAAATCTAGGTTCAAACCCCAATCTGGTACAAATTTTTACTTGTCACTATTGAATTTATTTCACTGCCTAATTGCAGCTGATGTCAGAATTTCTATTTCATTTCATCATGAAGAGGAAAATTTTCTAAAATCGAGAAAATCTGAAGAATATTTGCTACATTGATGATACTGCAATATTTGCTGATGGCTTAAATAGTCTTCAACACCTCGTATCCCAGATCGATAAAACTAGTGAGCATTATGGCCTTGAAATCAGCATAAAGCAGAATTAATCGTCATCAGCAAGAAATAGCAAACTGTCATCTCAATACTAATGGTAAATTTCTTGTCAAGTAAACAAAAATCCATATCAGGGGAGTTACATTGACAACCAATGGCATAACTTGCAAGAAATTAAAGACTGTTTTGAGGAAGCCAGCATAGCATTTTGTTAAATGACTAATGTATTCAAGAGCCATCACATCTTAATTGAAACAAAATTAAAATTTCTACATTGGTACATAGTTTCCATCCATTTCTATGGAGCTGAGATCTAGACTTTGACACAGATGACTTGCCAAATGCGTTGAGGCATTTGAGATGTGGCTGTACAGGATATTGCCAGGAGTACCAAGGACAGACAAAATTACTAACAATAACATAGATGGAGCCCTGTCTGTTGGACAGAAACAAGCATATTCCAACTCTGGCCAGTGTTTTTAACAGCTGTTTCAGCACCTTTGTAAAGTCCAGCTGTGTGGTGGTGCCCGTAAGGGGAGCTAAATCCAATAATTCCTCTATGGTGTTCAGATTGTCAGTGATGTCCCTAATGAAAATGGCTGCGAGGGACTGTCACATGAAAACTGAACACCCGCCACAACAAGATCATGGAATCGTTCCCTTCAAAAGTAACCACCACAGGCATTATGACATTTATCCTACTGGGAGACAAGATGATCATTTTCTGTCTCATAGAAAGCAATTGGCCACTGATGAAGCCACATCCGCACCCACTGTTGCACTTTCTCATCTGACTCAAACCAGTGTGCATGCACGTCTTTCTTCAGGTCGCCAAAGAAGTGAAAATCACACTGTGAAAGATCCGGGCTGTAGGGAGGATGTTGCAGTGTTTCCCAACCAAAATGCTGAAGCATAGCCCTCATTCAATTAGCAGTGTGAGGGTCGGCATTATTTCGCGACAGCATGAGTCTGTTGACAGTATTTCTGGGCATTTTGACTTTATGGCATGTTGCTGTTTCTGCAAAGTGTCTTCATAGTGCTGTGCGTTAATTGTGGTTCCACACCAGAGGAACTCAATGGGCAGAGGACCGCTGTAGTCGAAGGAGGAGGTCATCATGATCTTACTGGATCATGTGGTTACAGCTTTGGATTTCTTTGGTGGGGGGAGACTTATGATGTTTGCAATTTTGGCTTTGTCATGTGCCTTGGGATCAAAATTGTGGCACCAGGGGACAGAAATGCATGCTCTTCCTCATAGTACTGCAGTGGATGACTCAGACTTGATGCCATTTTGTTCGTCTTTTGTCTCTCTGTAAGGTGATGTGGCACTTACTCTGTGCAAATTTTGTGGTAATGCAACTGGTCTTTGGTGATGGCATGCATGGAGTCATGACTAATGCTGACTGAAACATCACTTTCATCTTCTGTGATTCATCGGTCGCCCTGGATAAGGCCTTCAAAGTGCCCCATCACATCAGGGGCAATGGCTTGATGGGTATGTCCTCAGCACGGATTGTCTCGCTGTGATGTATGCCCTTCCTGGAATCTCCTCAGCCACTTGTGCACACATGTCAGGGACAGGCAGTGTCCACTGTACACAGTGGACATGCGGAGATGAATTTTGTGCACTACAGCACCCTCAGCTACCATAAAATGGACCACAGCTCTGTGCTCTTATTTGCTTGCCTCCTTGTTAACAGCTGGACGAACACACTGGACCAGACTGTCAGCTATCAAGGTCATAACCCAAAAATGTCTTGCACCTGTGATGTGGCACTATGCTGTTCCCTCACCCCAGTGGTGAGAGTATCGAAACATAACAACACTGGGGCCACTTGTCGAGTGGACTGTGTATTATGGTGGAGTTTCGTTTTCATTTGACTGCCCCTTATAATTACACAGTATCTGATATGTCATCACTATCATTGACAACTAAGGAATAATGTACAGCCTTCTGTGTTGTATTACCTAGTTCCTATGGGACATCTGCAAGCTTGTCCTAAATATGTTGCATAATAGTTTTAGAGGCAAACTTATTCTTTTAAAGTATTCTATCAAATATGGACAAATTTCTTCAGTGACCATCACAATCACTTCTTTTGCAAAGTCTCTTTCAGTAAACAGCCTTACTTTCTTGACTACATGAAAAGTTATTCTGTAGCACAGCCTGACAGACACTTCACTATTTTGATAGTCCTCCACATCACATATTCCTTTAATTCTGACATTACTGTGTCATGTACTTCTTCCCGATATTTATTGTATTCATGTGTGCGATACACAGAATAATGATGTTATAAATTACATCCCTTAATACTCCATACTTCTTTGTTACATACTAAACACTTTGCAACTTCACCACATCACACAAATAGAAAGAGATTTTCCCATACAGACAGAAAAACTGGCTGCTCAATTTTACTTGTGCTCATCATGTTATTGTCATTGAGAATACTACAGTTGACTGAACTCTCCAGCCTCATACTAACAGTGCTGTTTCTCTAGGCAGTAGTGCAGTACACAGCTGTCACCTGAAGTCACACAAACTGACAGGGTTACTCTTTGTTCCAACATATCCTGAAGCTGTTATCCTCTAGTGGACATGCAGTGACAAATGGAAACATGTATAAAGGGCTGCAGAACATTCTTCAGGGAAAGGTACCTGGTAGAAAAGGATGAGGAAGAAGAAGATCTTGGCTTGGAAACTTGATGTGGACTTTACATATGAGCAGGGAACGCTGTTTTTCAGTCAAGCAAAAGTGCTGCAGCTGTGATGGCACTAGAAGAAGAAGAAGAAGAAGAAGAAGAAGAAGAAGAAGAGGGGGAGAGGATGGCTATGGTTTGAAGGAGGATGCCACTGAAGGTCCCTGGCACTACCACCTCCAATAAATCAAAGGCACAAATTGATACAGTCCATCTGTGAAAGAAAGAAGCTGGAAGCTATGCAGGACCTTAAATGAATCCACACTTGATTGGTATTGCACCTCCAATAAAGCACTCCATCTTCAGGCCACGAGTGGCCTACCGGGACCATCTGACCGCCGTGTCACCCTCAGAGGAGGATGCAGATAGGAGGGGCATGGGGTCAGCACACCACTCTCCTGGTCGTTATGATGGTATTCTTGACCAAAGCCGCTACTATTCGGCCGAGTAGCTCCTCAATTGGCATCACGAGGCTGAGTGCAGCACCTCCAATAATCATTGTGATATTTTGATACTGCAATTCCAGATGCACTATAACTTAAAAAGCTGCTCAAATCTTCATGGGTAGCAAACCCCACGATCATGTGCACTTCATCTTTTGAGCTGCGCTACTCTGCAGCTGAATATTCCTTCCCATGTGGGTTCAGTCAATCCATTCAAATAAGGTTGATATTGCACTAAACAGCACTTGCGGAATTATCACTGATGGTCTCAAACCCATCAAGAAAAACTTTGCCCCAAAAAACTGTAACCGTTCCCTGCACAGGTATATGTACTGCAGTTCATGACTCAAATTAAGGATGAGCTTTGTGAAGAACACCAAAGAGCTTGTACAAATACCAGAGAATGCTTATGTGGGCCAATGGAAAGAAAATCTGGGAAACATGAATGACTGGACGTAAACTGCTGTAGAAATAACTCCAGGACATCAGTGTTGTCCTAAAAAACTGAGAACTGAAGTGACGAGATCCAAAGACAATTTAGTTAAATGGAAATGAAAGTTGTAGATCCACCCAGGTTGAAGAAACCGAATGAATGTTGCATTTTTTAAACAACTGCAATGTGACATGGCGAACAAGGAAATAACACTGGGAGAATCATAAAAATATTAAGCTTTGGTTGAAAATTTCTTATTGCTTGTGACTTATTGTAAAATTTAATAAATTGTTTCTTTTATTTTACAATGTGTCTTACTACTGCCAGCAATGGATTAGTCAGTGACAGTGGTGGAACACAATTGCAAAAATGTTTCAGCTGTTAAAGTTGTCTTAATCAATGTGAGTGTAGATGTTGATTTCTGTAATTAAGTACAATTATTTGTTGGATTTCATGTTGCTTCTGATAGGAAATGAATGAAGCTAAAAGTCATCTTGAATTATAAACGTTTTGCTGCACTTGTAAATACTTTATTTAACAACTGGTTTTGTATGTAAAACATTCTCGGTTTTCTTGCCGCATCAATTCGCAATAAAATCTCAAGCTTTGTTTTGTAGCATAGAAGCCACATCGGATTACATCTTAATTTTAGTTTGTGCTTTGCTGAGATTCAAAAGCCTGCAAAATGTCCTTGTTGCCTTTCTAAGCAATTTATTACACACTATCTTGTATGATGGACATTGACAGCCAGAAGTAGACATCTTGAATAATAACCACTCGGCTGCTGTGAAACAAGTTTTTAAATTACAAAAGCAGCCAAGGGGTTATGATTCAAGATGTCTACTTACGGCTGCAGTTGTCCCTCAAAACTTAAAGTGTTACGAAATAAGCAAGTAATGTGTAACATTATGCCAAGGGAAGCAGATTGTGAAAAATGCTGACAAGGGTACAGTTGGAGAACATAAATAAAATAACCTAAAACTGGACAGGATGTTCAGAGTTCACAGAATAGAGCTATTAGTGAAATTGTGAATTTTATTCCAAAAGCCAACATGAAAAAATCATATCCCAGATTCCAGACTTGTTTCAGTAAAAAGTAATCCTGATTTTCATTTTGCATAAATAGCTGAGTCAGCTGCAACATCAATTTTTTGTGTTATCAGATTATTCATATGTATTTTTAAATGTTTTTTAAAGGTAATACAACCCAACAAACGGTTATCTGCTGCTGCTGGTCTTCGGACAAAAATGCCAATTGGAAACACTGAAAGAATTCTACAAGCTTATCAAAATCTGAACAAATTTTTATCAGCATTTTTGGATCATGTAAGTTTTACAGTAGTAGTCTTTAATAATACAAACTGCTTTTTTAATTTCCACAGTTTTTAAAAAAATCATCGTATTTTAGCTATGTTCTCACTGCAAATTCATTGGTTTCTTATTTTCAGTTTCACTATTAATTTTATCTGGTTCTTGTTACAGGCTTTGAAAGACTTAGACTATGAAATCAGAGACAAATTGTTTGTGGAGGCCCTGCTGGACATAGAATTTGCAGAGAATTCTGACAAAGGAGTCCTGTATACTGGTAAACGTTTCTTGATAAATATGATGTCTTTGTTGTTATGAGTTGAAATCCCAGAAATATTTCACCAGTTTTTACTTCTGTGGTGAAGTTACATTAAGTTGTTCATTATTTATCTTACATGAGGAGGCTGCAGGTTTGTACATTTCTGCACAATACAACCAAAGGAAATGGTAAAGAAATACTCCCTAGTCATTGGAAAGTGTCCACTGAAAGATATTCCAGCCCTTAAGAAAAGAAAACATATTGTCTAGCATCATCACACACAGTTAAAATTCATAAATACAGTCACTATTATCTGCTTTGACTCAGTGTAAAGGAGCTGACTGTGTACTGTGCCTAGTAAGTGGATTGAGGGTGAAAAAGATCCACCATGATTCAATAACGAGATTCAGAAACTGCGAGGAAGCAGAGGCTGTTGCACACTCAGTTCAACAGAACTTACAAATGATGACAGGCAAAGGTTATTAGAGATATGTGCATCTGTGAAAAGATCTATGCACGAAGCATACAACTACTACCATGGTCATACATTAGCAAAAGATCTGACAGAGAACCAGAGGAAATTCTGGTTCTATGTAAAATCGCTAAGTTGGTCTAAGGCTTCCAGCCAGTCACTTGTTGAACAGTCTGCTGTAGCATTTGAAGGTAGAAAAACGAAAGCCAAAGTCTTAAGTTTCATGTTCAAGAAATCGTTCACACAGGAGAATCATACAAACATAACGTTGTTTGACCATCGAACAGACTCCCATATGGACGACAGTAATAAGGATCCCTGGCACAGGAGAAACGACTGAAGGAGTTGATTACAAATAAGTCACCAGGTCTGGATGGAACCCCAATTAAGTTTTTCAAAGAGTACTTAGCTCACATTTGTCATGAATCTCTCGCACACGCAATGTCCCAAGCAACTGGAAATAGCACAGGTGACTCCTGTGTATAAGAAGGGCGAAAGAACAGACAGGCAAAATTACATACCAGTATCCCTAACATTGGTTTGCTACAGAATTCTTGAATGTGTTGTCAGTTCAAATACAGTAAATATTCTTGAGACTGAGAACCTTATGTCCACGAATCAGCATGGTTTTAGGATGCATTACTCATGGAAAACTCAGCTTGCCCTTTCCTGACATGTTATACTTCGGATTGTGGATGAAAGGCAACAGGCAGATTCCACACTTCTAGATTTCCAGAAAGTGTTTCACACTGTGCCCCATTGCAGGCTGTGAAAGGAGGTACAATCATAGGGAATAAGATGAAAGATATGTGAGTGACACAAGGACTTCTTAAGTTATAGAACTCAATATGTGTCCTCGGCGACGAATGTTCATCAGAGAAAGGGTATCATCAGAAGTGCCCCAGAGAAGTGTGGTAGGACTGCTGTAATTCTCTATAAATGGTTTGGTGGACAGGGTGGGCAGCAATCAGTGTTTGTTTGCTGATGACGCTGTAGTGTATGGTAAAGTGTCATTGATGAGTGACTGTAGGAGGATACAAGATGACTTAGACAAAATTTCTAGTTAATATGATGAATGGCAGCTAGCTCTAAATGTGTAAAAATGTAAGTTAGTGCAGATGAGTAGGAAAAACAAATCCATAATGTTCAGATACAGCATTAGTAGTGTCCTGCTTGACACAGTCACATCATTTAAATATCTGGGCATAACACTGCAAAGCAATATGAATTGGAACGAGAGTGTTAGGATTGTAGTAGGAAGGGCAAATGGTCGACTTCCAATTATTGGGAGAATTCTAGGGAAGAGTGGTTCATCTGTAAAGGAGACCATATATAGAATGCCAGTTCAACCTGTTCTTGAGTACTGCTTGAGTGTTTGGGACCCATACCGGGCTCTGTTAAAGGAAAACATCGAAGTAATTCAGAGGTGGGCTGCTAGGTTTGTTACCACTAGGTTCAGACAACACACTAGTATTACAGAGATGCTTTGGGAATTCAAATGAGAATCCCTGGAGGGAAGGTAACTTTCTTTTTGAGGAACTCTATTGAGAAAAAAAATTAGTGAACCAACATTTGAAGCTGACTGCAGAACAGTTCTGTTGCCTCCAACATACATTATGTGTAAGGAACACAAATATAAGACACAAGAAATTAGGGCTCCAACATGGGCATATAGTTAGTTATTTCTCCCTCATCGTATTTGTGAGTGGAACAGGAAAGGAAATGACTGGTAGTAGTACGGGGTACCTTCTGTCACATGCCATATGGTGGATTGCAGAGTATCGATGTAGATCTAAATGTAGATATGTATTTAAAGAGTTTTGATTTGATATTGGTTCAGTCCTAGGAGTTTTATCTGCCACTTATCAATTCTTGCACCTCTGATAACATTTGTTGATGAGAAAAATGGTGGGTTGCACCATGGTTTGGAGTCCGTGTTAAACTTTAGGTTCACCTGCAAGTTCCTGGATATGTCTGTTCAGAGGTTGGAAGAAGATAGTGGCATACCACCTCTACCAGGATGATGCCCAGAAGTGTGGTGTTCAAACCAGTCTTCTAACAGAAGGCATCTGTACAATGTTTTTTGTTATCTACTATGCATGAGGGTTGGAACTTTAGTAGTGCCAACTATTTGTTTACAACTTGTACAAAATAGACACATGTTTCAATGTTTTACTGTTCTTCAAAGTAGTCACTATCATTGTGTATAATTCGTTTCCAGTGATAAGGAAGTTGTAGGATACCCTCAGCAGTCCCAGTTGTATCGATAGTTTGAGTGGAGCGGTCTATTGGCCTATGAGTCTCTGTAACAATTTTGAAGCGAATAACATGAAGTGCTTCCTTCATCTTAGTAATGAAGTTGAAGTCACAAGGGCTTAAGTTCAGGGACTCTGCTGGGTGGTACAGCACTTCCAAGCCTCATTGACTGAGCAAATCAGTTACATCTTGCACCATTATACACCTGAGCATTGTCCTGCAAAATGTTGGGCAGGTCCTGCAGAAAGTGTTGCCGCTTCTCTCTCTAAGCAGTTCATTTTTGGAACACAGCCTGCAACCAGCTTAAAGAAAGAAGTGGTAACACTTTCTGCAGGACCTGCTCATCATTTTGCTGGACAATGCTCGGGTGCATATTTGCACAAGTTGTTAGTGGTTTGTTCAATCGATGGGTCTGGGAAGTGCTGTACCACCCACTACACTCCCTGGAATTAACCCCTTGTGACTTCAGTTTTATCCATAAGATGAAGGAAGCACTTCATTGCTATTGCTTCAGAATTGTTACAGAGATTTGTTGGGCAATAGACCACTCCACTCAAATTATCAACATGACGAGCACTGCTAGGGGCATCCTACAACTTCCACATTTCTATCAACAGGCTATACACACAGTGCTGGTGACTACTCTGAAGGACAGTAAAACTTGAAACATGTATCTGTTTTGTATAAGTTGTAAATAAATAATTGCCACTATTTAAGTTTCAACCTTTGTACATTAATTACAGTCATCTTCACTCTGTTTCCCTTGTCTTCCTCATAGTCTTCTTCTCCCCTGTCATTTTTTTTTCCTCCCTCACCGTGTTTCTTTTATGCATTTGTATGTTCTTTGCTTGGTTGATATGATTTTGGGATGTCAGTGATACCTGATGTTTACAGCATATGAAAGTATTCTTTCATTGTTTATTGTCATAGTTATGTGTGTAATTGTGCCCATCTTTCATTTTATACCACTTTCTCTTTGTGCTTCTTTGCTACTGAGATTTTCTTGATGAGTCTGTGTCGTGCAGTTTGCGCAGACCTCATTTTCATGATCTCTTTTTCACTGATCTGTCCTTACTTTGTGCTTTGATCCACTGGATTCATTAGTTTTACTACTGCTCCAGACTTGTGCATAGAATGTTGTAGAAAATTTTACTGTTCTTTTTCAGGGGTTTTTCTTATAAGAACTGGTGATGCACCTCCTTCTGGTAGCAAATAGTTTAAATATCTATTCTCCAAGTTTTAGGAGTCCATAAATTCAGTTATATTATTCTCATATTCATTCAGCAGTGAAACTTATATTTCAGTTTGCTTCTGCTATTTATCTTGTTCAAGACATGATTGCTCATACAGTTTGTAACTTATTAGCACTTTGTGTTTCTGCATATTCCATCTTATAGCTTCAACTTCATAGTAATGTAGCACATGATAAATATCTATGAGTTCTGTATAGTGATTGAGATACATTTCTTCAGGAGTTTTCATAGACACACATTGTCTTCCACTTCAATCGATTCACTGTGATTGGTTACAAATAAATTTCCTCCTCAGTTGATTAGTGATGGTTCTATCACAGTGTTACAGAATCTATTTGCTTTTGCATTTGCATAAACCTCCCGGATTCTAACATATTTTTATCTTAAAATCCTCTTCTTCTGTTTCCCTTTCAGCAGCATCAACACGTTTCTCGTTATTACTTATCTGTCTTCATGCTGCAGAACCTATTCCTTCTGGCTAACTTCACTAGCATCCTTAGCCATCTCCCAAATTATTTGATTTTGTTATAACATTTACTGGCTTTCTCTTTTGTAACCGTGTGAACAGTTATTTATGGAACACACACCATTTGCTGCACAAGACACAAATGCAATAACTGTTAAAGTTCCAAAGTGTTGGTAGGGAGTCAATTGGTATTGTAAACAGTCATAAATAGAAAGCATAATGAGATTATTATGAGCATCCACTAATGAAGTCCAATTGAAGGGCTGTGCCATCTTTAGTTGATGGCTTAGCATTTTCTTTGCTCTGCCTCTTCTGTTGCTATCCAGTCATATACATTCCCCCTTCCCCTTCTTTAAAAAAGAGGAGAGAGAGAGAGAGAGAGAGAGAGAGAGAGAGAGAGAGAAGTTAACGCGCAGGGCTCAAAGCACTGAGATGCTTCTGAGATGTAGACTCTACCAAGCTACCACCTGGACTGACGTGTGGCTTAGTGGCAGCATCTGTTTTGCCAAGCCTTCAGAGGTGACAATGTATTTGGAGGTGACTTGGTTTTCTGACCTTTTGGCATCAGTGGTAGCTCTATATTGTCTTCAATGATGGTGGGAAACCTAATCAGTGGAACCTGCTGCAGTGGTGTGAGCCTAACAGAGGATTTTTGGGATTTTTTGGGATTGCTAGTGACTTTCACATGAATCTTCCCTTTGGTTGTTATGATCCTGTACACTCTTAGGAAAAGAGTGAAAGTCAGTTCAGTAGGTGATGTTTCAGTTAAAATCTCTGAATTTGTGATTTGAAAGTCTGAACAAGGTATTCAGCTTCTCTGTATCTTTGTGGATTGAATGGGACTGATGAGATGTGAGCTACTCTTTTTAGCTAGCAGAATTTCTTGAACTGCTTTGATTTGAGGACTGTTTTCTCCTGTGAGGGAAAAAATGGAAAGGCTTTTATGGTAGCTTGTGCTGTTGTATTCTAATTCGTGACATAGGGATTGTTTGATAATCCATCAAAACTAGGTAAATTTGTTTTAGGAATGATTGTTGTGGTCTTCTGTCTGAAGGCAGATTTGATGCAACTCTTCATTTCTTCATCTCTGCATAACTTGTTGTAAGTGGAAATAATTAACTTTTTCCAACAATATGGAGTCATTTCCATGATTCCATGCCATTGAGTAAACACTGATTGTGGTGGTACATGATTTTCCACACATACTTCACAAGTGTGTACCATTTTTCTGGACAGTACACATGTCAGTGAGCTACTGTTTTTTGTGCATGTTATCTTTGTGTGCCCTTTATGCAAAAGTGGCAGCAAACCTGCAGTCATCTGTACAGGAGAATGGCCATTCACTGTTAGTCTGCTTTGATGTTTATCACCAGTTCCCTTTTGCCATTTGTAGGACATGTTTTGTGCAAGAGAATTCATATTACAGGGTCACTGGGAATTTACCATGTGAGCAGAGAATCACACTCTGTGAATTCTGTGATTGTTACATTTTTGGAAAAGCACTATTAATTAACTAATATCCTTATCTAGTTAGAAGTATACTGTCCCATCTTTGTTGAAGTCATGGTCAGGATCCATCAATAACTGGGAAAATAGCATGTTTTGAAATGTATTTCTTATGAATCTAATGGTTGTATGCACTAAAGGACACTTTAGGCACTGTGCTGCATACCCAAGGATTGTTCTGCACAACCCAAAAATAACTACTTAGATGTTTATGATCAGTAATTAGATGGAATTTCATAACATAGAGTTAGATGTTGGAGAGTGTGTGGTGAGGGGGTAGGGTATAGTATTTTAGCTGATACTATGGGATTGGACGAAGTTGTACTATTTGGTTGTTGCATGGTGCTGGTTGTGGATATGATGCACACCACCCTATTTGTTCTCAAATGTCTAGCTAGGAATTGTATGCATGAAACTGTGGGATATGGTTCACTTCTGAAACAACCATATCCTCTTGCAGCTGCTGATCAGTAGCTTGTGCCATAGCAAATGCTTGTTTGGTTTAAAAATAGGTCTGGTAGCCTCATTACTTACTGCTGTGTTTCTTTATGTGGAATATGTTGTAAAGCATCATGGATTAAGGTGTATGCATAACAATTACATTTTTGGTGTAATATGAAGATATGTATGCTAGGAATGAAACAATATGTTTCCTGCTTCTTGTGTTGTTATTATTGTGGTCTTCTGTCTGAAGACTGATTTGATACAGCTCTCCATTTCTTCATGAACATCATGTATGCGGTCGGATTTGCAAACGGACGACACATGACCCTTTTTTTTTGCATTTGTGACACACAGCCCAAAGTTGTGGACAATCTTCTTGTGAATGTTTCGTAAAACACTGCGGACGTGAAGGAAGTTGCCGTGGGTTTTGCTGCAGTTTCTTAGAGGTTTGTTTACGGTCAGGCTGAGGCTGTGCTTGGGAGCATACTGCGGCCACATCGGCCGGTGGGGACACGCCACACGCTTCGTCAACATCGCACAGAGGTTGTATTTCCCCAACGTCGCCCCGTGCCTCTATTTGCGCTCCAGTGGTGCGAGAAATTTCAAAAGATTGAGCGATGGATAGGACTTCATCTAGAGTCGGATTTGCCAACTGAAGGGCACGTTGCCTAACTTCTTTGTCGGGCGCCGATCGGATAATAGCATCGCATACCATGGAATTGGCGTAGGATTCTTTGTGAACTTCAGTAACAAATTGACACTTTCTACTGAGGCCATGAAGTTCAGCAGCCCGAGCGCGATAGGATTGATTCGGTTGTTTTTGACAACGATAAAAGGCAACACGAGAGGCTACTACATGCGTTTGCTTTTGAAAATAGACGGACAGAAGTGAGCACATTTCAGCAAAGGACAAAGACGCAGGATCTTTCAAAGGAGCCACTTGCAACAGCAACTGATACATTTGAGGTGAAATCCATGAAAGGAACAGAGACTTACATGTTTGTTCGTCCGCGGCATGAAATGCCAAGAAGTGCTGTCAAAGACATTTTTCATAATCAGACCAGTCTTCCGCCATCTCGTTGTAAGGAGGAAAAGGAGGTAGAGACAATGATGAGAAACGCTCCGCATTTGATGCCGCGACGAAATCACGAATCGCATTTGCGAGAAGCGTTTGCTGTCCTATGAGACTTTGCAATAGTTGCTCTAAAGTAGCCATGGAAACATGTGGGTCAACGATGGAAAAGAAAAACCCCATCCTCGTCGCCAATTGTTATAACTTCAAGTTGAACAAATATATTTCAAGGAAGACGCAATACATGAAAGTCACAGATAAAGTAAACGGAGTAAAACGTGTGTACACTTTAACAGTCAAATCATAACTGAGTCCGAGTCTAGCAGCCACTGTCTGTCTGGCCGCTTAGGTGGCACTGCTGCTGCTTGGCTGGCAGACAGTGCCGCATGTAGAGGACGCACGTCACTGCGTGGTGGCACTTTGAAAGATGGGCGAGTCACAACACAATTCACTATCACACATTGTTCAGAACCAGTAAAATTGTTGAAATTAAACAAAGCTCCAGGGCCTGATGGAACTGATATCAGATTCTGTAGCAAATTTGTGGCTCTTGTAACCATAATACACTGAAGATGCCTGGAACAAAAAACTGTGCCCAGTGGATGGAAGAACGCACAGGTCATACGTTTTTACAAATAGGGCAGAAGAGGTGATCCACAAAACTACCATCCAATATCCGTAACATCCAAACGTATTCTGAGGTATCCTGGTCAGGATGACCCCCTTCAAGCCAGCCAGTATGGATTCCGAAAACATCAGTCATGTGAAACCAAACTCCTGCTTTTCTCACATGATATCTTAAAAGCCATGGATCAAGACAGTCTGGTAGATGCTTTGTTTCTTGACTTCTGAAAGGCATTTGGCTCAGCACCACACATACACGTATTCTCAAAAGTATGAACATATGGCGTATTAAGTGAAATTTGTGACTAGATTGATGATTTCTTGGTGGCGAGGACATAGAAAGTTAATTCTTTATTTTAGGTTACTCACTGTTGAAAAACATAGTTGTTCGTAATTCCAAAATCTATGTTTGACCATGAATCGCGACACATCAATTGCATAAACATCTAAACAATGTCTTAAACTCAAGCGAGAGTGCAGCAGTTAAGGGTAACATAAATCCAAAAGGTGTTTTTATCCATGTGGGAACAAATTCCCTTTGAAACAACAGTGAAGAAGAAATTGCAAACCACATCAGGAACCTTATTCGAACGGCCAGAAGCCTCTACACAAATTCCAGAATAAAAATCAGTGGCATTATGTACAGGAGATTGGTGAGTGACAGCTATGTGCAGAGGATAAATGGCAATATTAAAAAGCAGTGCAATAAAGTAGGATTCACTTTCATTGATCCCAACAAATTTCAAAGTCCAATGTGTCTTGCCAAAGATGGTCTATGTCTGAATAGGTTGGGCTCAAAAATATTGAGTAAGATGTTCGTAGATACTTGCCAGATCATAAAATACAAGGGATACTGATAAGTAGTAATGAGGGTAAAAAACTTGTGTAGCATTAAGAAAGACAAAAACGAACTATTATCTGACAAGAAATGTGCTAAACCCTATAAGCAATAGTCAAAGTGTGCCGGACCGAGACTCGAACTTGGGACCTTTGCCTTTCGCGGGCAAGTGCTCTACCATCTAAGCTACCCAAGCACGACTCACGCCCCATCCTCACAGCTTTACTTCTGCCAGTATCTCATCTCCTACCTTCCAAACTTTACAGAAGCTTTCCTGCGAACCTTGCAGAACTAGAACTCCTGAAAGAAAGGATATTGCGGAGACATGGCTTAGCCACAGCCTGGGGGATGTTTCTAGAATGAGATTGTCACTCTGCAGCGGAGTGTGTGCTGATATGAAACTTCCTGGCAGATTAAAACTGTGTGCTGGACCGAGACTCGAATCTGCCTGGAAGTTTCATATCAGTGCACACTCCGGTGCAGAGTAAAAATCTCATTCTGGAAATAGTCAAAGCAGATATGTTATGCATTGGAATATAAATGGTTTAAACACTGATGCTTCATACAATAAAATCTCCAAAATAGAAATCATCCTGTCAGAAAGTGCAAATACTAGAGTTGGTTGTTTAAATGAGCACTGGTTTACTGAGGACACAATTAAAATTTTAAACAAAATAAGGAACTTCAGGTTAGCAAGTACCTTTCGCAGAAGAAACCAGTCACATGGAGGCTCATGTATGCTTCTACATAGTGAAATGAATTATGAGACCAGAAATTGTTTTGTAGAAATAGTGGATGCACTAGCAAATATTATAATTATTTCAATACACAGTCTCCCAGGGAGGTCAACAACAGAGCTATTCTTATCTTAGCTTCAAATTAGGCTAGAAGACCATCGTAGAGAAAAAGAAGAAGAAAAATGTAATAGCTTCTGATTTTAACATTGATATCACATACCAGAGACAATGGCCAGTTAGTAACCTGTAGTGACTACGTTCTAAGTAAATACGTGTTTGAAGATGTGTATAAATTTTGTCTAGCTCTGGGTAATTCAGGTCATTGTGCATTATTCATTAAGCTGCTTAGACAGACAGGAGCATTTCATATTGCGAACTTTGTGAGAAGGAACTTTAGCAAAGAAAACTTACTAATATTTAGTAATAAGCTAAAAGAGAAAAAATGGCTTTTTGGTCATTGTAACTCGAGTGGTGAAAACTTGGAGACATTCTGAAATAGCTTGCTAGGTGTCTTTAATGAAACATTTCCACCTAGACTCTGCAGCAATAAAATGATGAATAAATTAAAGTGGATTACCCAGGGCATAAAAATTTGCAGTGTAAGGAAAAGGTAACTGCACAGAGAATTAAAATATAATAAAGATATTGATTTCATTGTTTATGTCAGACTCTATATATACTTGAAAGAGCCATCAAGGCAGCAAAACAATTGGCAAATAACAGGCTAATTTTAAACCATAAAAATAAGACAAAGGCAGTGTGGTCAGTCCTTAAATCTAAGTTAAGTATTAAAGCCTGTAACCAAGAAATTTCAAAAATCGACATTAAAGAAATACTACATCTACATCTACATGATTACTCTGCAATTCACATTTAAGTGCTTGGCAGAGGGTTCATCGAACCACAATCATACTATCTCTACCATTCCACTCCCGATCAGCGCGCGGGAAAAACGAACACCTAAACCTTTCTGTTCGAGCTCTGCTTTCTCTTATTTTATTTTAATGATCAGTCCTACCTATGTAGGTTGGGCTCAACAAAATATTTTCACATTCGGAAGAGAAAGTTGGTGACTGAAATTTTGTAAATAGATCTTGCCGCGATGAAAAATGTCTTTGCTTTAATGACTTCCATCCCAACTCGTGTATCGTATCTGCCACACTCTCTCCCCTATTATGTGATAATACAAAACGAGCTGTCCTTTTTTGCACCCTTTCGATGTCCTCCGTCAATCCCACCTGGTAAGGATCCCACACCGCGCAGCAATATTCTAACAGAGGACGAACGAGTGTAGTGTAAGCTGTCTCTTTAGTGGACTTGTTGCATCTTCTAAGTGTCCTGCCAATGAAACGCAACCTTTGGCTCGCCTTCCCCACAATATTATCTATGTGGTCTCTCCAACTGAAGTTGTTTGTAATTTTAACACCCAGGTACTTAGTTGAATTGACAGCCTTGAGAATTGTACTATTTATCAAGTAATCGAATTCCAACGGATTTCTTTTGGAACTCATGTGGATCACCTCACACTTTTCGTTATTTAGCGTCAACTGCCACCTGCCACACCATACAGCAATCTTTTCTAAATTGCTTTGCAACTGATACTGGTCTTCGGATGACCTTACTAGACGGTAAATTACAGCATCATCTGCGAACAACCTAAGAGAACTGCTCAGATTGTCACCCAGGTCATTTATATAGATCAGGAACAGCAGAGGTCTCAGGACGCTACCCTGGGGAACACCTGATATCACTATTGTAAGTTCAACTCAAATATCAGAGTAATTTTATGAATTCTTTATAAATGTAGCAAAGTCTGGTGTGGATGTAACAGATTATCACAGCAGAGTAAATCTCTTTGGCCTAAATGAAAACTCTTAAAACTTCAAAAGATTTTTAAAAAATAAAATCTACACGTTGGGATGGAATACCGACCAAAGCTATTAAAGTAGTGGTCAGTAAAATTGCAAACCCAGTACCTCAAATAATAAGTCAATGTTTTGAAGATGGCTGTTTCCCCGAGTTACTGAAATATGCTGAAGTCAAACCACTCTTCAAGAAGGGATCAAGAGTAATCATGGAAAATTATCATCCTATCTCAATTCTCCCAGTCATATCCAAAATATTTGAAAAACTTGCTGTTGCCCAAATCCAAAATTTCATTGCAAAATATTCTATTAATCTAAACAATGAGTTTGGTTTTCAGCAGGGGAAAAGCACTGTGGTTGTTGTGGTCTTCAGTCCTGAGACTGGTTTGATGCAGCTCTCCATGCTACTCTATCTTGTGCAAGCTTCTTCATCTCCCAGTACCTACTGCAACCTACATCCTTCTGAATCTGCTTAGTGTATTGATCTCTTGGTCTCCCTCTACGATTTTTACCCTCCACGCTGCCCTCCAATGCTAAATTTGTGATCCCTTGATGCCTCAAAACATGTCCTACCAACCGATCCCTTCTTCTAGTCGAGTTGTGCCACAAACTTCTCTTCTCCCCAATCCTATTCAATACCTCCTCATTAGTTACGTGATCTACCCACCTTATCTTCAGCATTCTTCTGTAGCACCACATTTCGAAAGCTTCTATTCTCTTCTTGTCCAAACTGGTTATCGTCCTTGTTTCACTTCCATACATGGCTACACTCCATACAAATACTTTCAGAAACGACTTCCTGACACTTAAATCTATACTCGATGTTAACAAATTTCTCTTCTTCAGAAACGATTTCCTTGCCATTGCCAGTCTACATTTTATATCCTCTGTACTTCGACCATCATCAGTTATTTTGCTCCCTAAATAGCAAAACTCCTTTACTACTTTAAGCATCTAATTTCCTAATCTAATTCCCGCAGCATCACCAGATTTAATTCGACTACATTCCTTTATCCTCGTTTTGCATTTGTTGATGTTCATCTTATATCCTCCTTTCAAGACACTGTCCATTCCGTTCAGCTGCTCTTCCTGGTCCTTTGTGTCTCTGACAGAATTACAATGTCATCCGCAGACCTCTAAATTTTTATTTCTTCTCCATGGATTTTAATTCCTACTCTGAACTTTTCTTTTGTTTCCTTTACTGCTTGCTCAATATACAGATTGAATAACATCTGGAATAGGCTACAACCCTGTCTCACTCCCTTCCCAACCAGTGCTTCCCTTTTATACCCCTCGACTCTTATAACTGCTATCTGGTTTCTGTACAAATTGTAAATAGCCTTTCGCTCCCTGTATTTTACTCCTGCCATCTTCAGAATTTGAAAGAGAGTATTCCAGTCGACATTGTCAAAAGCTTTCTCTAAGTCTACAAATGCTAGAAACATAAGTTTGCCTTTCCTTAATCAATTTTCTAAGATAAGTCGTAGGGTCAGTATTACCTCACGTGCTCCAACATTTCTATGGAATCCAAACTGATTTTCCCCGAGGTCGGCTTCTACCAGTTTTTCCAATCGTCTGTAAAGAATTCGTGTTAGTATTTTGCTACTGTGGCTTATTAAACTGATAGATCGGTAATATTCACATCTGTCAACACCTACTTCCTTTGGGATTGGAATTATTATATTCTTCGTGAAGTTTGAGTGTATTTCGCCTGTCTCATACATCTTACTCACTTGATGGTAGAGTTTTGTTAGGCCTGGATCTCCCAAGGCTGTCAGTAGTTCTAATGGAATGTTGTCTACTCCTGGGGCGTAGTTTCGACTTAGGACTTTCACTGCTCTGTCAAACTCTTCACTCAGTATCATGTCTCCTATTTCATCTTCATCTACATTCTCTTCCATTTCTATAATATTGTCCTCAAGAACATCGTCCTTGTATAGACTCTCTATATACTCCTTCCAGCTTTCTGCTTTCCCTTATTTGCTTAGAACTGGGTTTCCATCTGCGCTCTTGATATTCATTCAAGTGGTACTCTTTTCTCCAAAGGTCTCTCTAATTTTCCTGTAGGCAGTATTTTCTTACCCCTAGTGATATGCGCCTCTACATACTTACATTTGAACTCTAGCCATCCCTGCTTAGCCATTTTGCACTTCCTCTCGATCTCATTTTTTAGACGTTTGTATTCCTTTTTGCCTGCTTCATTTCCAGCATTTTTATGTTTTCTCCTTTTATCAATTAAATTGAATATCTCTTCTGTTACCCAAGGATTTCTATTGCCCCTTGTCTTTCTACCTACTTGATCCTCTGCTACCTTCACTGTTTCATCTCTCAAAGCTACCCATTCTTCTTCTACTGTATTTCTTTCCCCATTTCTTTTCAATCGTTCCCTAAAGCTCTCCCTGAAGAACTTCTAGTTCTTTAAATTTATTCAGGTCCCATCTTCTCAAATTCCCACCTCTTTGCAGTTTCTTCAGTTATCTACAGTTCATAACCAACAGATTATGGCCAGAGTCCACATATGCCGCTGGAAATGTCTTACAATTTAAAACCTGGTTCCTGAATCTCTGTCTTACCATTATATAATCTATCTGATACCTTTTAGTATCTCCAGGATTCTTCCAGGTATACAACCTTCTTTTATGATTCTTGAACCAAGTGTTAGCTATGATTAAGTTATGCTCTGTGCAAAATTCTACAAGGCGGCTTCCTCTTTCATTTCTTCCCCCCAATCCATATTCACCTACTATGTTTCCTTCTCTCCCTTTTCCTACTGATGAATTCCAGTCATCCATGACTATTACATTTTCGTCTCCCTTCACTACCTGAATAATTTCTTTTATCTCGTCATACATTTCATCAATTTCTTCATCATCTGCAGAGCTAGTTGGCATATAAACTTGTACTGCTGTAGTAGGCATGGGCTTTGTGTCTATCTTGGCCACAATAATGCGTTCACTATGCTGTTTGTAGTAGCTAACCCGCACTCCTATTTTTTTATTCATTATTAAACCTACTCCTGCATTACCCCTATTTGATTTTGTATTTATAACCCTGTAATCACCTGACCACAAGTCTTGTTCCTCCTGCTACTGAACTTCACTAATTCCCACTATATCTAACTTTAACCTATCCATTTCCCTTTTTAAATTTTCTAACCTACCTGTCCGATTAAGGGATCTGACATTCCACGCTCCAATCCGTAGAATGCCAGTTTTCTTTCTCCTGATAACGATGTCCTCTTGAGTAGTCCCCGCCCGGAGATCCGAATGGGGGACTATTTTACCTCCGGAATATTTTACCCAAGAGGACGCCATCATCATTTAATCATACAGTAAAGCTGCATGTCCTCGGGAAAAATTACGGCTGTAGTTTCCCCTTGCTTTCAGCCGTTCGCAGTACCAGCACAGCAAGGCCGTTTTGGTTAATGTTACAAGGCCAGATCAGTCAATCATCCAGACTGTTGCCCCTGCAACTACTGAAAAGGCTGCTGCCCCTCTTCAGGAACCAAATGTTTGTCTGGCCTCTCAACAGATACCCCTCCGTTGTGGTTGCACCTACGGTACGCCATCTGTATCGCTGAGGCACGCAAGCCTCCCCACCAACGGCAAGATCCATGGTTCATGGACAGATGATACAGCGAACAGTTTCATTGAAACAATGAGTACATCACTAGACAAGAGAAATAAGGTGTCAGGAATTTTCTGTGACCTCACAAAGGCATTTGATTCTGTAATTCATGCATTGCTTATTTACAAACTTGAAAGGTATGGCATTAGTGGCAGTGCTCTACAACGACTTAAATCTTACTTCTCAAACAGAAAGCAGAGGGTTAGCATCTCTTTAAATGTTGCAAATTATTCAGTACCCTCTGTACTTTAGAAACTTGGTTGCAGCTGAATGGGTTGAATCTAAACGTATGTAAGACTCACGTGATGCAATTCAAAACCAAACTGTCAGAATGTGAGCAGATTAAAATTGTTCACAACAACCAGGATAGAGAAGAAGTTGACTCAGTCAAATTCTTAGGTTTAAATGTAGATAAAAATTTGACCTGGCAGGCACACATTGAATATCTAGCAAACAAACTGAGCAGCTTTGCATTTGCAATGCAAATATTATTATCTTTTTGTACACCAGGCATGAATTATTTGAGGGAAACCACTTTGTTCATTCACATGATACTAGAAACAAAATATTATGCTCTCTACCCACCACCTCTAACTTTATGCCCAGAGACCTCAATACATGGGAATGAAAATGTGTAATAAATTAAAAGGCAACAAGTTAATACAGATGAATTTAGGTCCACTTAAAAGAAAGCTATGTGAGGCACTGGTAATTTGAGCTGGATACAATGTGTTACATATTCCAAGAAATATCCTTATAGTGTTATTCCTTATTTTAGTGCTATTACTAATTAGTGTAAAAAATCATTGTAACTGTATTATAAATTTATGACATGTCTCCTGTACGCAAACCAAATGGATTGCAAATATATATCGTGAGATGAATTAACCACAACTCACAGTTCACAATATCTTGGATGGAGAGTCATTGCAGGTCTAGAAGTAACTTCAGGTGTGCTACAGGGAAGAGCGTTTATTCAGTTTGTCCACCATTGACCACTTTCAGTGGAATAGGTTTGTGCATTAAATATACTATGAAGAATAATTTTTGCACGGAAGTTTTTACAATTTAGTTCCATATCTCATAAAAATATCCTTAAGTACTAATGTCAAGCATGTTTATTTCAAGTAGTTTGGCTGTCTTGTAAAATGGGTGTTTGGGTAACCAGTCATACAACTTAACTTTGAAAATATTATAGAGCAGTATCCGTGTGGATATTGCAAGTGTATTAAAAAATTTTTAAGGATATTATTTTGTGTGAGTTTGCAGTATTTGTGAGTATGTGTCTCGGTATATCAAGGTTCAGTTTGGCTCTGGTATTGTAAGGGTGTATAGTCCCTCTAGTTTCGAACTCATTTATATTGCTTTTGATATAAAGCAGTGCTATGTACACTCCTGGAAATGGAAAAAAGAACACATTGACTCCGGTGTGTCAGACCCACCATACTTCCTCCGGACACTGCGAGAGGGCTGTACAAGCAATGATCACACGCACGGCACAGCGGACACACTAGGAACCGCGGTGTTGGCCGTCGAATGGCGCTAGCTGCGCAGCATTTGTGCACCGCCGCCGTCAGTGTCAGCCAGTTTGCCGTGGCATATGGAGCTCCATCGCAGTCTTTAACACTGGTAGCATGTCGCGACAGCGTGGACGTGAACCGTATGTGCAGTTGACGGACTTTGAGCGAGGGCGTATAGTGGGCATGCGGGAGGCCGGGTGGACGTACCGCCGAATTGCTCAACACGTGGGGCGTGAGGTCTCCACAGTACATCGATGTTGTCGCCAGTGGTCGGCGGAAGGTGCACGTGCCCGTCGACCTGGGACCGGACCTCAGCGACGCACGGATGCACGCCAAGACCGTAGGATCCTACGCAGTGCCGTAGGGGACCGCACCGCCACTTCCCAGCAAATTAGGGACACTGTTGCTCCTGGGGTATCGGCGAGGACCATTCGCAACCGTCTCCATGAAGCTGGGCTACGGTCCCGCACACCGTTAGGCCGTCTTCCGCTCACGCCCCAACATCGTGCAGCCCGCCTCCAGTGGTGTCGCGACAGGCGTGAATGGAGGGACGAATGGAGACGTGTCGTCTTCAGCGATGAGAGTCGCTTCTGCCTTGGTGCCAATGATGGTCGTATGCGTGTTTGGTACCGTGCAGGTGAGCGCCACAATCAGGACTGCATACGACCGAGGCACACAGGGCCAACACCCGGCATCATGGTGTGGGGAGCGATCTCCTACACTGGCCGTACACCACTGGTGATCATCGAGGGGACACTGAATAGTGCACGGTACATCCAAACCGTCATCGAACCCATCGTTCTACCATTCCTAGACCAGCAAGGGAACTTGCTGTTCTAACAGGACAATGCACGTCCGCATGTATCCCGTGCCACCCAACGTGCTTTAGAAGGTGTAAGTCAACTACCCTGGCCAGCAAGATCTCCGGATCTGTCCACCATTGAGCATGTTTGGGACTGGATGAAGCGTCGTCTCACGCGGTCTGCACGTCCAGCACGAACGCTGGTGCAACTGAGGCGCCAGGTGGAAATGGCATGGCAAGCCGTTCCACAGGACTACATCCAGCATCTCTACGATCGTCTCCATGGGAGAATAGCAGCCTGCATTGCTGCGAAAGGTGGATATACACTGTTCTAGTGCCGACATTGTGCATGCTCTGTTGCCTGTGTCTATGTGCCTGTGGTTCTGTCAGTGTGATCATGTGATGTATCTGACCCCAGGAATGTGTCAATAAAGTTTCCCCTTCCTGGGACAATGAATTCACGGTGTTCTTATTTCAATTTCCAGGAGTGTATGTGCATAGATTAACAACAATTGAGGAGGAGGAGGAGGAGGAGATTAGTGTTTAATGTCCCCTCAACGAGGTCATTAGAGATGGAGCACAAGCTCGGATTAGGGCAGGATAGGGGAGGAAATTGGCTGTGCCCTTTCAAAGGAAACATCCCAGCATTTGCCTGAAGAGATTTTAGGGAAATCACAGAAAACCTAAATCAGAATGGTTGGAGGTGGGTTTGAACCGTCGTCCTCGAGAATGCGAGTCCAGTGTGCCAAACTCTGTGCCACCTTGCTCGGAAACAACAGTTGATATCTGGAACTTGATAAAGAGGGGACAGCAGTGTTCCTTGTGTGTAAGTTTGCTGATTATTCTGATTACTTTATTTTTAAATTCCAGAATTTCACTGACATAGCAGCATGCTGTAGGAAATGTGTGGTTGAAACAGGCAAAATATGCAACTTTCAGGTACTCACCAGGGACTGCACCTGTCAGCATCGACATAAGACAGCTTACTCTTGTTATTCTCTGGCTAATATGTTCCCCCCGTTTAATTTTGAATCAGTGTGAATGCATAACAGTTTTACTGATTTACTTTCTACAGCTGTAGCCAAACCCAGAATTAGTTCCCTCGTCTTATCAGCATTACATAGGAGTTCATTGGAAGAAAGGCAGTTCATTGCTAGTTCTAATTTTTCCTGTGTTGCCTGATGCTCCATTTCTGTCTGTTATGCCTTCCTTGCATGCTGCGTGGTTCTTTAGAAGGAACAGGAGTGAGGAAGAGATGCAGTTCATGATCAGAGAATTGAGATATTAATTTATTCCTCATCTAATATCAAATAGTAAAAATATACGTATCTTTGTTGTTGTATTTCTGTCATCAGTTGCTAACGGTAGATTTGCATGTACAAATGTGTGCAGATATTAAAGATTTATGAATCTATCACTCTTCAATAAAATGTCTATTCAGAAGACATCTAGCCTTGGTCACTATGAAAGTATGTAAATATTATTCAACTGGCAAACATACAAAATGGGGACAGTGCATGAATGTTTGAACTGCAGTGCAGCTACCACTGGAGAGGGGATGCTTGTATCTCATAGGCAGTAGTGTCATCGTTCACGCCACCTTCATGCCACGGTGGCAGCTGTAGGAAATGCGACAGTGTAACTGACAGCGCACATATTTGAAACTGAAACTGACTGAATAGAGGCCGATACCACACTGTCTTTGCTCTATTTCTTACATAGACAAGGTGTATACAACCCGGGACAACTGGGAGATCCGGGAAAAAACCGGGAATTTTTTCATCCTGGAGAAAACCGGAAAAAACACAGGAATTTTTTATATTCTGGGAATTTTTCATTGTTTTAGTTTTCAGTTAAATTTTTGTAATTTTGGCTCGTAAGAACTGATATTCTAACAAAGGATATTACTGTATCCCGTTACTACAGAATAATACTGCAGCAATAAAACATGAACGAGAGAAATTAGAAAAATAAAACTTCAGTTGCAAAGGGAATGCACCCTGTAAAACAAAACACAGTGCTCATACAAGCGTCTGCCACCAGCAAAATGTGTCAAAGGCTTTAGGAAGACTATGCAATGCTTCATAACAACAGATTGACTCTGATGAGCGTGACGTCACAACTGTTTACATTGCATTCGTTTGAGCAGTTGCGGGCAGGCTTATGTGCAAGCGCAGTTGAGTCGCATATGAGTGGCACCTTCACCCGCTTCTGGCTACTGAAGTGCGGCTGTTAGCTGTATAAGCAGTAGCAGCAAGCAGCCAAATGCTACCCGTAAAAAATTTTACTGGCACACCCAAGCTGCCACATTCTCGCACATGCACCGAGCCCGGATCTAGGGGCCATGGTGGGGAGTGGAGGGGCAAACTGGGATGTGTGCCCCGGATGGAAATTTCAGGGGAGGGGGGTGCCAAATTCATATTCTTGAGGGGAAAAAACCTTGTTTCACAAAACATCTAGCACCCAGCACATGTTGGTCTATGAATTATTCATATGATTTTGAAACGCATTGCTGTTGATTTCTTAACATTTTTGAACATATTCCAAGTTTATATATGAATGAATCGTAAGTTGGTTTTTGAATGCATGCATAGTGTATGTGATTTCTCTGCCAGAGAAATCTCGGTCTCATCTAGAAATGAACTGTACTGCAGACAGAAGGGGGCAGGGCTATACGAGCAGAGTGGAATAAAGCCAAACAAGTGAATGCCAATCGCTGTTTGTTATGTGGTTGACAGGGTTTGCGAATGATCAGCTTTGTTATAATTACTAGCAAAATCCATAGATTTAGACTACTAGAGTGCAAATAAACGACAAACAGGAATAACAGTTAAGAAAGATTACATATTATCTACTCAGTGTATCCAAGAAAATGAAATTTTGACAGAAAAGTTTTGGCCAGATTGCTACACTTACTAGTGTACAGTCCCCAGCTAGCAGCCGATTAAGTTCAACTCTGGGAGTAGTGCGGAAAACACGTTGTACTGACATGCAAAAACGCCTAACCAGAGAATAAACGTGGGATAACTAAACGGGTGATTGTGGCAGGGTTAGTGAAGCTAACCAGAGAATGAGTCTTAACAATGGCACGAATAGTTACAGAATTAGTGATGACAAGATTGTTAATTGGAACGAGGAAGGAGAAGAAACGGGAACATCGTGCAAATTATGGTAGAATATGAAGATTCCAAATTTGCACAAAAGTTGATCATACTACTACTTTTCAATCTCATGCTTGAGAAGCTGGAGCATATTGTAGTGGCACCACAGTTTAAGGTAGGAAAGTTAGATTCAGTACAACATTTCTGAGCACACAAGTTACAGCCAGGTGCGGGCCAGATTGCAGTAAGCTACGCTGACCAGTGGTTGTGAAGTGGAACGGAGGCCGCAGGGCCGTCGAACCCCTGAAAAGAGTAAACACAGTGATTTGCATGTCACAGGTTCCAGTAAGAAGGAGCCCACTGGTGCAATTGGGGTGTGGTGCGTATGTGACGCAAAGCGGCGCGTTAGCGAAACAGAGGTGCACAGCTGATTATAAATAGGTGCCATTTTCTAACAAGATTCGTTCAAGCTTGGCAGCTCTCCTGGACGGCAGGGTATGACACACTGCCGGGCTACACACAGCAACAGATGGGGCGCCAGCGTCCCAGTCCACGGCGGGTCCTCGGTTCGACCCTCTGGGGCCAACGCGGGATTTGCAGCCAGCCAGAACGGGCCGCTCTTTGGCTCGCTACTGCTGGCAGTCGCAGATTCGGGCGCCGGATCACGGGTGGTTGTTGCCACCACGTTCTCAGCTATGCCAGGGAGGAAGAAGTAGCAGCAGGGCCAGCCTACAGCTCCCGGCGGAGCAGCGTGGAGACAAGGAGGACGGTGGCCATTGAGTCGGGTGCTGGCGGAGCCATCCTGATGTAATTGGAACTCTGCAGCTGGTGTACAGGGCCGGCTTGACACAGTGCATTGCACTGGGTCGCTGGGGCGGTGTCCTCAGCATTGCGGGACCCTGCGATGCGGACCGAGGTGAATGGGGCGCTGTAGTGGAAACAAATAAATCGTTTGGAAAGTTCTCGCTGAGTTTTAATACGACAACTCCTGGAACCCACCCACTACATTTGGTGTCTTCCCACTACATTTGGTCATCCGGATACATCCGGTGGCAGAAGTCACCATTACAGTATGAATGAAATGTGAAACTATTTCCTAACATAAAGCTTTTTGCTATTAGTAGGCCTAATAGGCATCTGATATTGGTACTTTGTGAATTACATTCTGTCGTGCTATAAAAATGACCATTTGTGCCAAAACAGTCTCGTTTATTTGGTGTGTGTTACAACTGCTTCAATATTAGATAGGCCTATTTCGTTTCATCTAGCAGACAGTGACAAAATAGATGTAATCAGATCGAGAAATCACACCAGTCTTGTGTACTATTTTTTTTTTTAAGAGGGTCTGCCCAACTGGGAGCATGAGAAACGCCACAGGACATTTTAATTCCTACTGTCGTGAATATAGGTTGATGACATCCATTACAAAATCTACACGTTTGAATTCCACAGAGTGAAATACAGTGATGTGTGATAGAAGAATGCTGTGTGAAGAGGCGTGGCACTGCACTTTGGCACACTGAAGACCAAATATCATGTCTTAAATTTCCTCAAACATGTGTGTTTTATGTATCAGACTGTTCAGAAAGATGTGTGTTACAATATGAGCATTTTTTGAAAAGTCGATTTTTAAAATTTTTGTCATTCTATCTCAAACATTTGTGGTGGGGGAGGGAGGGGAGGGGGAGAGGTTTGGAAATATCGTAGATCTGGGGCAAATGCGCGGAGCAGTCCGAGTTGTAGTGGGGAGGTGGGTAGTCTGCGCGTGTGCTGTGTTTACGTTTAGTGATTTTGCCATTTCCTCTTTGTTTACTGCTCTCACGTCATATGAAAACTAAACCGATTTCTGTGGCCGGGAGCTATCAAGTGAATTAAAATACATTCACATTAATTACGGAGGGCTAAAATGTTATTATTTTCAGATCTTATTGTATTTCCACATTTCTGACAGTCAAGCATTAAACGTGTTGCAGAACAATGAATTTTGTTTTGTCTGTTTGCTTAAGAGATTTGGCTTTTATTAATCTTTTCTGCAGTAAATTTATTTGAGATGAAGTGTTTAATCCTACACTACTGGCTAGTTTCAACTGTTCGCTGTATTTCAAGTGCATGTTTTCACATATGGCATTATACCATAATAAAGAACCAAACATGAGATAAGACAGTACTGGTAGTCCTAGAAAACTTACACTGAAAAGCTTAATGTCAGGTCGAGGCCTACTTCATTGGGAATCTGGACATGCGAATTTGCAGTAGAAGCCAAATTATGCATTGTAATATGGTTCACCATGCTCTTGGAGTATTCTCCGATGTCCTGTTTCTTTTATGACACAATGTAAGATCTTTAAATGTCTTACACGTACGAACATACAGGCTTCCTACGTCGTCATAACTGCGCAAGAATGGCAACACCTTTTATATGGCACTCTCTGACAACTGCTGAAACTGATTTCGTAAATCACAGAGCATTTGACTCTCATTTAAAAATCAGTTCTTTGAGGACAAGCTATTTAGAAGAATTTCGAGTGCAGAAGATTTCATTTGTGTGATGTATCTTAAAGTGTAACATGTGTAAAAGAGATCAACATTACATGTGAAAGCTTAGCTTCTCTTAGAGCTTCTTAATCTATAGGCAATGGAGAGCGGGTATGGTAATTACGATGATAGATAATAACTCGCTCTCCTGTCACTTACTATGAATACTTTTATTCTCGCAGCCTATACACAATGCCTGTAGCATAGAGCATGTA
This sequence comes from Schistocerca nitens, assembly GCF_023898315.1. Taxonomy (NCBI): domain Eukaryota; kingdom Metazoa; phylum Arthropoda; class Insecta; order Orthoptera; family Acrididae; genus Schistocerca; species Schistocerca nitens. The sequence goes on along the minus strand of NC_064619.1, from coordinate 496,513,506 downwards.
CTACAGAGAACTGATCTGGAAAAGATACAGTTGTTTTCGCTGCCATAGGGTAGCGATATTATTGCGGGGTGAGCCAGTGGTTCTACGTCCCCACAAATCTTAGAGACCAATATTATACGTGAAAACTTTGCTTTTCTTGTAGCAACACTGTGTGTATTATTAACTTTTCCTATTTGTGTGTTCGCGCCACTTAACAGAGATCTTCCTGTTGGCTGACTACATAATGTGTCCTACGCTCTGAATATCCACTGTCATCGGGTGGCGAGATCATGTGACATGAGCTGTGACTGGCTTACAAAAGCGCATCGCAATCTCGATTTCAATGCTTCGGAAAGTAACATGCAGTGTTTGGTGGAATTCCCATTTATACTTTCGTAATATGAAAATATGCAGTGTACTTGTGGGTACACATCAAAGGTCTTTCCAAAACGTGATTTTTCCCCCTTCCTGAGTTTTGTTTTCTATAGCGTTGAGAAATTCTACGCCAGTGTGTAAAACCATAGCCATTCAAAGGATTTAGAACTTTTACAGTTCCGAGGGAAAGTATACTGCCACTTAACACTGAAAAAGTGTATTTTCACCCAGGGGAAAATTTATTTTTAACCGGGAAATCCGGGAAAAATCTGGGAATTTTTTTTCGTTGTCTGCGTATACACCCTGATAGACAATGAAATGAAACTCGTGGCCCATGTCAAGTATCTCAGCTGGCACTATTGGGCCCCAATGTTCACAGAGATAGATAGTGCCCTCAACTGGATGTTTTTAATTTTCTCTTCTGTGTTACTACCATCACCAACCAACAATACGTCACTCTCAGCCTCATTGAGCAATTTTTCAGTCCAACATAAACCTGCTGAGTCACATGTTGCAGCCTTTCATGCACTTCTCAGTTTAGTTTATCTCCAGCCCCCCTACCCCCACCCCCTACTCTCTCCCAGGCTCTTGGTTGCTTTTTCACTATGCTTCTTCTGTTCTGCCTCTCACCATGATTTGTGAAGTATGCCTTTGATTTTTATAAGAAACTGTCCAGATGTTATTCCTTCTTCTTTCTCAATTTTTCTGTTTCTCATCTTATTTCTTCTTCTCTATTGGTCATATTTAATGTAGTCTTGTTGCTTATCTTCCAGAGTGGACAACAATTGGAATTGTTTCTCTCTGTCCTGTCACTCACTATTCTTCATATCAAAACCTAGCAGTCCACTGTCTGGCTCTGTGCTTGACTGCATTTACTTATGTAGGCTGTCATCTTCTATTTTTGAAATGGCTTTCTTCATACTGTAGATCTTCCTCAAAGTTCCCACTTCTATGCCTCATCCACACCTCTTGTTTGTGTTTCCTCTGTGACCATCTCTTCTAGTCTTCGTTCACTCAATCTATCTGGTCAAAAACTTTTCAAACACTTCTAGTTTGTGTATTAGACAGCCTTTCGTATACAGTTCATAAGAAGTGTCATGCAAGGGCAGGTAATAAAATCTATTTTGCTGCTTTATGTACCAAATTTTGGGGCATTTCATTTTTACTAGTTTCTTTAATATTCCCTCTCTCTTATGGTAACTATGTTAATTCAGTAATAATGTTTATATTTGAATTGATTTTTGCTATGGCAAGTGTTGCACTAATTCTTAAAATTGCTGATAATTATTCATTTCGCCTCATACCTTCATGTTCTAGCTGGAATATGCTTTCACTATACATGTAGTTCATCAAGAATTAAATTTTTTATGTTATTTACAGTGCTTGGTAATACACCTTTGAAAGCTCCAGTGAGTGCATAGGATTTTGTTTACAAAACATCTGCAATTGAGCCTCATGTTGAGACTGAAAATATCCACTTCAGTTGAGAGTCTGTTTTATTATTCCCATGACTGGTTTCAGGAAAATTATATTCTCATCTTCAGGTGTACAAATGTAGTCAGCTGTGAGGTTGTCACATGCTGTGGGAGCTGGGCTGCATTGTGGAACTGGCAGACATGATGGTGTGGTACAGAGTGCAGCAGGATGTGCTGATTTACTTTCTGTTTGAATGATCTGATCCACCTTGCTATAATCAAAACATTCTATAATATTTAGGCCTGCACTATGGTGGAAACCAGCAGTTTCAGTGCAACCAGCTGCATTTGGGAGACCTCACCTGGATGACGCGATGCCGCAATTGACTCTTTTACTGTTAGATGTCACTGTAGAGTGGGACTGACCCAACAGAAGACTGACAAATGGAGAGAACTTGGTATTCTATTTTGTTACTTCTCCTAAGCTTAGGAAGTGCTGAACTTAGTGCCAGTATTACAGAATTTATTCCTACATGCTCTTAAGGGATTCAACCTGTGTTACTTTTTGGACCTCTGATTACTGGATATTCACTCAGTCAAGAAAGTTTTTATTTTTATTCTTCAGAAATTAGTTATTGTGTTCATCCCATATCTCTGAGTTTATTTTTTGTATTGCAAATAAAACGGTTTAATTGGCATACCTGATGAATGTTTCATGTGATATAACTGAAGAAATTGGCATATTATAGAAAACAGGTTTTGAAATATGGTGCTACAAAACAATGCTAAAAATTCAATGGGTAGACTAGATAACTAATGGAAGAGTACTGAACCTAATTGGGGAAAAAAGAAATTTATGGCTCATCCTGATTTAAAATAAGAAATGGTCACTAGGGGACATCCTGAGGCATCAAATAATTGTCACTTTGATAGTGGGCAGAAGTGTAGGTGGTGCAAATTGTAGAGGGAGCCCGAAGCTTAACTACAGTAAGCATATTCAGAATGATGTAGGTTGCAGTAGTTTTTCGGAGATGATGAGGCTTGCACAGGATGGACTAGCATGGAGAGTTGGATGAAACCAGTCTACGGACTGAAGACCACAACAGTTGTAGATGCATGTAGGACTCATGTTCAAAATACACATAATGAAGTTCTTTTTATTTACACGTACTAGTATTTTACTTATTCGTCCTATATCAGCAATATGTTGTTACAGATTTGAGAATTTGGCTTAAATTCCAACTTGAAATTTTGGTCACTGATAATCTATTTTGAGCATTTGCGAGGCAGTGGCCTAGCTTCTTTATTGGAGACTGTTAATATTTTTGAAACTTTTGTAACATTATCTGAGAATAACTATAGTATTTTTGAATGTTTTAAACATGATTTACACATACAGACATGCAATTCTGCCACCGTGGTTATTATTGGTTGGGCTATGGCTTATAGGGTTTTATGTGAAAACTACTCTAGTCTTGAAATCCAGGGATTTAGGGGCTAGAGTAATCAGTCAGTTGAAACTATTGGCTTAAGCTTTAGCTGTGATGGCACTGCATTTGTAGATTCTGTTCCCCCCCCCCCCCCCCCCCCCCGGAAGTAATTTATTAATAGTAACTTCACAATTTATTAACATAATGGAGACATATTTGCATCAAGTAGAACACAAAAAATGGTTTCATTATTTGACACACTAAGAAGTTAGAGCTTCTTTCCTTAGCATATGTGTATGTAATACATAAAGCGGGAGGGTTGTTTTCAAAAATCTCTAAAAGTTCTTGGCTGATTTAGTTCAAATTTCTAAATGATCCCTCAATTTGGGCAGACATAGGCTATACATTGTTTTACATAAGCACAACTCACGCCCCGTCCTCACAGCCATGTCTCCGCAATATCCTTTCTTTCAGGAGTGCTAGTTCTGCAAGGTTCACGGGAGAGCTTCTGTAAAGTTTGGAAGGTAGGAGACGAGATACTGGCAGAAGTAAAGTTGTGAGGACAGGGCGTGAGTCATGGTTAGGTAGCTCAGATGGTAGAGCACTTGCCCGCGAAAGGCAAAGGTCCTGAGTTCATGTCTCGGTCCGGCATACAGTTTTAATCTGCCAGGAAGTTTCATATCAGCGCACACTCCGCTGCAGAGTGAAAATCTCATTCTGGAAACATCCCCCAGGCTGTGGCTAAGCCATGTCTCCGCAATATCCTTTCTTTCAGGAGTGCTAGTTCTGCAAGGTTCGCAGGAGAGCTTCTGTAAAGTTTGGAAGGTAGGAGACGAGATACTGGCAGAGGTAAAGCTGTGAGGACGGGGCGTGAGTCATGCTTTGGTAGCTCAGTTGGTAGAGCACTTGCCCGCGAAAGGCAAAGGTCCCGAGTTCGAGTCTCGGTCCGGCACACAGTTTTAATCTGCCAAGAAGTTTCTTTGGCTCTCGATAAAAAACAAGCAAAAGACTTATTGGATGTTGTTGGCCTGCAGATCTGTGATAGGTTATATATAGATTATATGTTCCCCATGTACCAAAGTTTATTTGCCATTGATATGTCTATCATCTTAACTTTCTGAAGTAAGTTTAGTTCCCAGTCATAATGAGTTTTCAAAAGAGCACTTAATTTATTTAGTACTTCTTTCCAGTTGTGGGTCATCACCTTTGTATTTTCTAGGGGTCTGTCATTGTTGTGAAGTCTCTGAGAATAAACACCAACTTTGTGAGGTATCCAGGCAATGAGACAGCTTCACAGATGTCATCTGCATTCTGCAAAACTCTTGATGTTGTGGAGCATTAGACCTTGTATCTGTGACACTGTATTAACCAATAAAATTTCAACAGCAATAGCATATACCATCACTGACACCAGATGTCCTCACCTCATAGATTGACCAATAGATAGACTTTTACTCAAGTGTCCACCAAGTAAGATCTTGGAGCTAGCATTGATGAGAAGTTCATGAAATGATCTTCATTATCCATTATTTGGAGTATCTGATGTGGGAATTAATGGCTGACATGATCGAAAGCTTTTACAGAGTCAGTGAATAGTAAACCACCTTTGATTTTACTTTCTGCAACTATGCTGATGACACCTCAGAGAGTACATGCTGCAGTTATAATGCTTCACCCAAGTATGGCAGAGTGCTGATGCACCCCGATACTTTTGCCAAAAATGGATTCTATCCTCAGTTTGACCACTTATATTACCATTTTGAAGTCAGCCTTGAGCAGTGTAATAGGCCTTGTTTGCTCTATTTTTTTAACATACAATTATAATCCCCTCTTTCTGTTTCTTGGGTATTTGGTCAACAAGCTATATGTCATTTGCCAGTTCCAGTAGTGATGCTCTGATGATGTGCCAAAAACATTGGTAAAATTCATTGGGAAGCTCACCAGAACTCTGTGCTTTTTCCTCTCTATTCCTTGAGAGCTTCTAGTATTTTGGAAAAGGATCCTCCAAATATAAATACAAATTACACACAATGAGATGAAAAGTCATAGTGATATTTTCAGATGGGGCTAGTATCATGTGCACAAGTTATAAAAGGGCACTACATTGATGTAGCTGTCATTTGTACTCAGGTGATTCAAGTGAAAAGGTTTCTGATGTGATTATGCCACACAATGGTAATTAACAGACTTTGAACGTGGTATGGTAGTTGGAGTTAGACACATGGGACATTCTGTTTTGGAAACTGTTAGGAAATTAAATATTCCATGATCCAAAGTATCAAGAGTGTGCTGAGAATACCACACTTCAGGTATTGTCTCTCACCATGGACATTGCAGTGGCTGACAGCCTTCACTTAATGAGAGAACAGCAACGTTTATTTTGGGTTGTCAACACTATCAGAGAAGTAACACTGCGTGAAATAACCACAGAAATCAATGTGGGATGTACAATGAATGTATCCGTTAGGACAGTGTGGTGAAATGCAAAGTTAAGGGGATATGGCAGCAAACAACCAACATGAGTGGCTTTGCTAACAACAAGAGAACCTTTAGGCCTGCAATATTTTTGCATTACTAATCCTAATAAACTGAAAATTGTTTTTGTTGTAGTGTATCCCATTTTGTACCAGTACATTGTTTTAAACAACTCTCCTGGGTATACAACCATATCAGTTGGACTATAGATGAGTGGAAAACTATGGCCTGTTCAGAAGAGTCCTGATCGTAGTTTTGAGCTGATGGTAGGGTCATAGGCCCCATGAAGCCATGGACCCAAGTTGTCAACAGGGCACTAGGCAAACTGGTGGTGGCTTCATAATGGTGTGTGATTTGTTTGCATGGAATGGACTGGGTCCTAGTTACTTGGAGACCATTTGCAGCCATTCATGCATGTCATGTTCCCAAACAACAATGGAATTTTTATGGATGACAATGCACCATGTGACCAGGCCATAATTGTTCATGATTGGTTTGAAGAACATTCTGGACAATTTGAATGAATTATTTAGCCATACAGATTACCTGACATGCATCCCATCAGACATTTATGAGATGTAATCGAGAGGTCATTTGGTGCACAGAATCATGCAGTGGTAAGACTTTCACAATAATGAATGGCTTTAGAGATAGTGTGACTCAGTATTTCTGCAGGAGACTTCCAACCACTTGTTGACTCCATGCAGTGTTGAGTTGCTGCAGTGCACCTGGTAAAAGGAGCTCTGACATGGTATTAGGAGGTACCCCATGACTTTTGTCATTTCAACGTACATTTTCTGATTCTTTGTACAAGTATTTGCTGAATCATTTCTGCCATGTATAAGGCACTTTGTATTGATATAATAGTGTTGAGGACCATTCTCCAAATTGTGACACTGTTGGCTTTGAAGAGAACCTTTTGGCCTGCAATATTTTGCAATACCAATCCTAATACACTGAAAATTGTTTTTGTTGTAGTGTATCACATTTTGTACCAGTACATTGTTTTAAACAGTGGGGGTCTACTTGATAGTTGAGCCTAGGCATTTGCGGAATTTGCTTAATGTTCTTTTTATTGTCTCTATAACTAAGAGTTTCTTTCAACTCAGCTGTTGATGAGCCTGTGCTGACACTTAGAAAAAATTTGTCTAGAGATATCATTTTAAATATTGCTGTGCCTGAACTCAGTCAGCCAAAAGCAGGAAATAGCAAATTTAGCTTTACACAGTATGTTAACCCTTCCACTCTGATGGCAAATAAAAGAGACAAATTATCCATCTCTTTAATAGAAACATGTTACTATGTTGAGAGTTGGTTCTGTTTTTTCAGTAACTATTCTGTTCCAAGATCCTTTTCCAGCTCATTTAGAATATATGACAGCCAGCTTCTCTCTTCTTCACTAAATTCTATGTCAAATCTCACTGTTTGTCTCAAAAGACAATGATATACCTTTGGAAACTGAAGAAGTATTTCTTTGGTCTCTGCATTACAAAAGAAGTGGCAACGTGTGTTATCGGTTGCTGTAGAATTTATTTTACCAAGACTTCTGAAGAGATTTTATGTTTATTCAGAGACTGAGTTATTTTTAAGAAACAGTCTTTGATTAGATACTCTTGGCGCTATTGACTGATGAGCTGTTTGATGTCCAGCTGAGTTGTTGATTCCATCTTCATGCGATTTTTTCTAAATCTACAGGCAATTAATGGGTTACACTTAGAAACACTTAAAAGATTAGATACACTCAAGCTGCTGAGCTTTTGCTCTGTTTTAGTAGTAATAGTAGTACCTCATACACTCCCCCCTCCCCCCCCCCACCTTGCCCCCCCTCTCTCTTTCTCTCTCCCTTTCCTCCTCCCTCCCCCCCCCCCTCACTCTCTCTCTCTCTCTCTCTCTCTCTCTCTCCTCTCTCTCTCTCTCTCTCTCTCTCACACACACACACACACAAAATGAAATGTGAAAGATGCAACCATAAAAAAACACCGTTGAGCTGCACACTGTGGTACTACTTTTGTTGTACAGATGTTCATATGGATGTCTTGTGTATGTGCAAGAAAGCAAATCTTTGTTCTAATGCTAGAAAAAAGTTGTATGTTAGTGTAATTTTCTGACTGCTAAAGTGTGCATATTCACAAACCACTGTTCACATCCAACTGAGACAGTTCCTGTATGTTTTAATTTTTTATTTCTCTTTCCATCTTGGAATTTATATTATCATAATATTTTCTCTCTCTTACTTAATATTATTATGATGTAAATTCCTGGATAGAAAAAGTGAGAAATGGTAACCACTCACATACAGCTGGCTTATGAAATGCACATAGATTTAAGTACATGTAACAACTCAGAGATTTATGGTAACTTTTGGAAGCTACTGCGATTTTATGAGCTTTTGCATGTGTATCTGTAATCTTTATTAGCTAGCTGCAAATGAATTGTTATTTTATTAGTCTAATTAATTTTCAAGGGAGGTCAAGCTCAGTGTAAGTGTGTGAAAAAGTCTCTCTTATTTCAGATAATGGACACTCATTTGACAGACTGTTATTCAGTGGGTATGAATTCACATTGGCTGGGTTTGAACTCATAATATTCTCCTCCATGGATTTATTATGCCAAGATTTTCTGCTGTCTGCAGTTATTACTATTTGTATTGTACAGGTAATTAGCTATTCAAACAATGGAAACTCCAGGTTGGAGTATTGTTGTAATTAGCTCTTAAGAAATAATAATTGAATTTGCTTCTAGCATTTCATTTGAGCACAGCATTTATCTCACTCTTCTTCTTTTCTTACAGGTAGTAATTATAATCAGAACTACTGGAGGAAGAAGGAATTTAACAAGGAAAACATTGATAGATGATAGGTTTCTTATCTGAATAGACAATGTCTGATGTGTGATGGAGAAAACATGTGTATTTAATATCTGTATTTCAGTATTAGTTGTATAGTATTTAAGGAAGGATGCCCACATTTATTTTTGTAAAGAATGTAACTTAGTATATTTGTATTCCTTTTTTTGTTTAGTAAGAAGATAACCTTAGTTTAAATACAGTTAATATGGACTCTATTGTAGCATTAGTACAAACAACCCCCCCTCTCCCCCCCCCCCTCCCTCCTCTCTGCCCCCCCCCCCCTCTCTCTCTAATGAATGCCATTTGGTTGGAACGCAGGCAATCAGACTGCAGTACATTATTGCATCAATAAGTAATTCCTGTATACATTTTCCTGCTGTGTGGTATTGATGTTTCGTAACCATAAGTAACCATAACACTGTGGAATACAAACTAAAAGTTGTAGTTCAGTTCTATAATGCTTTTTTGTGTTTAACAACACATTCTCCTATGTTAGTGAAAAAATCAAATTTCAGCTGTGGTTTTTTTCATTATTCTAAATCTCTCTCCCTGTGCTTCTCTTTATCATTTCCTTTAGTTGCTTTTTTTGCATGTTCTATGGATCTTAATCGAGATCTTGTGCTACAATGTGGAACATGTCCATTCTACAATTACAGTACTCTTTTTCAGTAAAAAATATAACATTCTCAACATTGTTGTCGCTAGAGCTAAATGTTTCAAGTTCCTCCTTGAGATATGACGTTAATGTCTCTTCTTTTCTACATTACTGAACATTTAAATCTCTCTAATTGTATCAGTCACTGTTTGCACTTTGATAATTAATGTTGCTGCAACTGCCTCATGGTTACTGATAGCAGTTTCAGCATGGACACCCTCAAAGAAGTGTGATCTGTTTGTTGCTGTTAGATTCGATATATTTCTGAATGGGCTTGCAAATTATAACCCTAGGGTTATAGATTCAGGATACTATGTATTATTGAAGAAAGGGGAAATGTTATGGAGGAAAACGATGTAAAAATGAAAATTTTACCACTAGATGGTGGTGTAAGCGGCAGAATATGGAAAATGGAAGCCTAGGAGAACACGGTTGTTCCTCAGTTTGTGTCTGAGATGCTCGGTATGACTGTTTCAATGCAGGATTCCATGCTGCTGGTAAATTGAGCTCTGTAGAAGTTCCGGACACTAAATGGTATAAAAAAAGGCATTGGTCCAATGTCTGCAAGGGGTCTGGAGAAAATGACTGTGAAATCCAACAGGATAGCTTCTTTTGAAGTACAATGTGGCCGTGGGAGGAAAACAATTGATTCGGCATTAGTAGATATGATCACAGCATTGCAGGCAGGGTAGACCAATGACGTCCAAACACGCAGTGCAGGGGAATTGACTGAACTCTAGATTTATCTGTGAGCATGATGCATAAAATGCTACAAAACATCCTGCTCTGTTATCCGTACAACATTACCTGTGTTCAGGAGTTGCTTCATACTGACGTGCCAGTAAGACCATTGTTTGCTGTAGAATTTCTTGATCATATGGAGGTGGACAATGAATGACCCTGGAACATTCTGTGGACAGACAAAGTCCATTTCCATCTCCAAGGACATGTCAATACGTAGAACTACAGAATATGGGCAACAGAAAATCTGCTTGCACATCAACCTGTTCCACTTCATCCACTTCATTCTGCAAAGGTAACTGTATGGCACATGTTGACAGAATTGTTTATTGTAAGGCCTTCTTTTTATTATATATATATGTCTGCTTGTGTCTGTGTATGTGCGAATGGATATGTGTGTGTGTGCGAGTGTATACCTGTCCTTTTTTCCCCCTAAGGGAAGTCTTTCTGCTCCCGGGATTGGAATGACTTCTTACCCTCTCCCTTAAAACCCACATCCTTTCGCTTTCCCTCTCCTTCCCTCTTTCCTGATGAAGCAACCATTTGTTGCGAAAGCTTGAATTTTGTGTGTATGTTTGTGTTTGTTAGTGTGTCTATCAACCTGCCAGCACTTTCGTTCGGTAAGTCACATCATCTTTGTTTTATTATATATATATATTAATAGAGGGAAACATTCCACATGGGAAAAATATATCTAGAAACAAAGATGATGTGACTTACCAAACAAAAGCGCTGGCACGTCGATAGACACACAAACACAAACATACACACAAAATTCAAGCTTTCGCAACAAACTGTTGCCTCATCAGGAAAGAGGGAAGGAGAGGGAAAGATGAAAGGATGTGGGTTTTAAGGGAGAGGGTAAGGAGTCATTCCAATCCCGGGAGCGGAAAGACTTACCTTAGGGGGAAAAAAGGACGGGTATACACTCGCACACACACACATATCCATTCACACATATACAGACACAAGCAGACATATTTAAAGACAAAGAGTTTGGGCAGAGATGTCAGTTGAGGCAGAAGTGCAGAGGCAAAGATGTTGAATGACATGTGAGGTATGAGTGGCGGCAACTTGAAATTAGCGGAGATTGAGGCCTGGTGGATAACGGGAAGAGAGGATATATTGAAGAGCAAGTTCCCATCTCCGGAGTTCGGATAGGTTGGTGTTAGTGGGAAGTATCCAGATAACCCGGATGGTGTAACACTGTGCCAAGATGTGCTGGCCGTGCACCAAGGCATGTTTAGCCACAGGGTGATCCTCATTACCAACAAACACTGTCTGCCTGTGTCCATTCATGCGAATGGACAGTTTGTTGCTGGTCATTCCCACATAGAATGCGTCACAGTGTAGGCAGGTCAGTTGGTAGATCACGTGGGTGCTTTCACACGTGGCTCTGCCTTTGATCGTGTACACCTTCCGGGTTACAGGACTGGAGTAACTGGTGGTGGGAGGGTGCATGGGACAGGTTTTACACCGGGGGCGGTTACAAGGGTAGGAGCCAGAGGGTAGGGAAGGTGGTTTGGGGATTTCATAGGGATGAACTAACAGGTTACGAAGGTTAGGTGGACGGCAGAAAGACACTCTTGGTGGAGTGGGGAGGATTTCATGAAGGATGGATCTCATTTCAGGGCAGGATTTGAGGAAGTCATATCCCTGCTGGAGAGCCACATTCAGAATCTGATCCAGTCCCGCAAAGTATCCTGTCACAAGTGGGGCACTTTTGTGGTTCTGCTGTGGGAGGTTCTGGGTTTGAGAGGATGAGGAAGTGGCTCTGGTTATTTGCTTCTGTACCAGGTCGGGAGGGTAGTTGCGGGATGCGAAAGCTGTTGTCAGGTTGTTGGTGTAATGCTGCAGGGATTCCGGACTGGAGCAGATTCGTTTGCCATGAAGACCTAGGCTGTAGGGAAGGGACTGTTTGATGTGGAATGGGTGGCAGCTGTCGTAATGGAGGTACTGTTGCTTGTTGGTGGGTTTGATGTGGACGGACGTGTGAAGCTGGCCATTGGACAGGTGGAGGTCAACATCAAGGAAAGTAGCATGGGATTTGGAGTAGGACCAGGTGAATCTGATGGAACCAAAGGAGTTGAGGTTGGAGAGGAAATTCTGGAGTTCTTCTTCACTGTGAGTCCAGATCATGAAGATGTCATCAATAAATCTGTACCAAACTTTGGGTTGGCATGCCTGGGTAACCAAGAAGGCTTCCTCTAAGCGACCCATGAATAGGTTGGCGTACGAAGGGGCCATCCTGGTACCCATGGCTGTTCCCTTTAATTGTTGGTATGTCTGGTCTTCAAAAGTGAAGAAGTTGTGGGTCAGGATGAAGCTGGCTAAGGTAATGAGGAAAGAGGTTTTAGGTAGGGTGGCAGGTGATCGGCGTGAAAGGAAGTGCTCCATCGCAGCGAGGCCCTGGACGTGCGGGATATTTGTGTATAAGGAAGTGGCATCAATGGTTACAAGGATGGTTTCTGGGGGTAACGGATTGGGTAAGGATTCCAGGCGTTCGAGAAAGTGGTTGGTGTCTTTGATGAAGGATGGGAGACTGCATGTAATGGGTTGAAGGTGTTGATCTCCGTAGGCAGAGATACGTTCTGTGGGGGCTTGGTAACCAGCTACAATGGGGCGGCCGGGATGATTGGGTTTGTGAATTTTAGGAAGAAGGTAGAAGGTAGGGGTGCGGGGTGTTGGTGGGGTCAGGAGGTTGATGGAGTCAGGTGAAAGGTTTTGTAGGGGGCCTAAGGTTCTGAGGATTCCTTGAAGCTCCGCCTGGACATCAGGAATGGGATTACCTTGGCAAACTTTGTATGTGGTGTTGTCTGAAAGCTGACGCAGTCCCTCAGCCACATACTCCCGACGATCAAGTACCACGGTCGTGGAACCCTTGTCCGCCGGAAGAATGACGATGGACCGGTCAGCCTTCAGATCACGGATAGCCTGGGCTTCAGCAGTGGTGATGTTGGGAGTAGGATTAAGGTTTTTTAAGAAGGATTGAGAGGCAAGGCTGGAAGTCAGAAATTCCTGGAAGGTTTGGAGAGGGTGATTTTGAGGAAGAGGAGGTGGGTCCTGCTGTGACGGAGGACGGAACTGTTCCAGGCAGGGTTCAATTTGGATAGTGTCTTGGGGAGTTGGATCATTAGGGGTAGGATTAGGATCATTTTTCTTCGTGGCAAAGTGATACTTCCAGCAGAGAGTACGAGTGTAGGACAGTAAATCTTTGACCAGGGCTGTTTGGTTGAATCTGGGAGTAGGGCTGAAGGTGAGGCCTTTGGATAGGACAGAGGTTTCAGATTGGGAGAGAGGTTTGGAGGAAAGGTTAACTACTGAATTAGGGTGTTGTGGTACCAGATTGTGTTGATTGGAATTTTGAGGTTTTGGAGGGAGTGGAGCTGGAAGTGGGAGATTGAGTAGATGGGAGAGACTGGGTTTGTGTGCAATGAGAGGTGGTTGAGGTTTGCTGGAAAGGTTGTGAAGGGTGAGTGAGTTGCCTTTCTGGAGGTGGGAAACCAGGAGATTGGATAGTTTTTTGAGGTGAAGGGTGGCATGCTGTTCTAATTTGCGGTTGGCCTGTATGAGGATGCTCTGAATAGCTGGTGTGGATGTGGGAGAGGAAAGATTGAGGACTTTTATTAAGGATAGGAGTTGACGGGTGTGTTCATTGGCTGAGTTGATGTGTAGGTGAAGGATTAGGTGGGGTGAGGGCAATGGATTGTTCAGTTTGGAACTGGTATAGGGACTGATGGAAAGAAGGGTTGCAGCCAGAGATGGGAACTTTAAGTGTGAGGCCTTTGGGGGTTATGCCAAATGTCAGACAAGCCTGAGAAAATAAAATATGCGAGCGTAATCTGGCTTGAGGTTGAATTGAAAATGAAAGATAAAAATATATGGGGAGAGATAAAGGTGAAGTAGAAAGCAACTGGAGATCTGGTATGGAAAAAGGCGAAAAAGTGTTGGTTAAGTTGATCCTGTGGTGAACTTGGGTTCCAGCAAACCTCAACCACCTCTCATTGCACACAAACCCAGTCTCTCCCATCTACTCAATCTCCCACTTCCAGCTCCACTCCCTCCAAAACCTCAAAATTCCAATCAACACAATCTGGTACCACAACACCCTAATTCAGTAGTTAACCTTTCCTCCAAACCTCTCTCCCAATCCGAAACCTCTGTCCTTTCCAAAGGTCTCACCTTCAGCCCCACTCCCAGATTCAACCAAACAGCCCTGGTCAAAGATTTACTGTCCTACACTCGTACTCTCTGCTGGAAGTATCACTTTGCCACGAAGAAAAATGATCCTAATCCTACCCCTAATGATCCAACTCCCCAAGACACTATCCAAATTGAACCCTGCCTGGAACAGTTCCGTCCTCCGTCACAGCGGGACCCACCTCCTCTTCCTCAAAATCACCCTCTCCAAACCTTCCAGGAATTTCTGACTTCCAGCCTTGCCTCTCGATCCTTCTTAAAAAACCTTAATCCTACTCCCAACATCACCACTGCTGAAGCCCAGGCTATCCGTGATCTGAAGGCTGACCGGTCCATCGTCATTCTTCCGGCGGACAAGGGTTCCACGACCGTGGTACTTGATCGTCGGGAGTATGTGGCTGAGGGACTGCGTCAGCTTTCAGACAACACCACATACAAAGTTTGCCAAGGTAATCCCATTCCTGATGTCCAGGCGGAGCTTCAAGGAATCCTCAGAACCTTAGGCCCCCTACAAAACCTTTCACCTGACTCCATCAACCTCCTGACCCCACCAACACCCCGCACCCCTACCTTCTACCTTCTTCCTAAAATTCACAAACCCAATCATCCCGGCCGCCCCATTGTAGCTGGTTACCAAGCCCCCACAGAACGTATATCTGCCTACAGAGATCAACACCTTCAACCCATTACATGCAGTCTCCCATCCTTCATCAAAGACACCAACCACTTTCTCGAACGCCTGGAATCCTTACCCAATCCGTTACCCCCAGAAACCATCCTTGTAACCATTGATGCCACTTCCTTATACACAAATATCCCGCACGTCCAGGGCCTCGCTGCGATGGAGCACTTCCTTTCACGCCGATCACCTGCCACCCTACCTAAAACCTCTTTCCTCATTACCTTAGCCAGCTTCATCCTGACCCACAACTTCTTCACTTTTGAAGACCAGACATACCAACAATTAAAGGGAACAGCCATGGGTACCAGGATGGCCCCTTCGTACGCCAACCTATTCATGGGTCGCTTAGAGGAAGCCTTCTTGGTTACCCAGGCATGCCAACCCAAAGTTTGGTACAGATTTATTGATGACATCTTCATGATCTGGACTCACAGTGAAGAAGAACTCCAGAATTTCCTCTCCAACCTCAACTCCTTTGGTTCCATCAGATTCACCTGGTCCTACTCCAAATCCCATGCTACTTTCCTTGATGTTGACCTCCACCTGTCCAATGGCCAGCTTCACACGTCCGTCCACATCAAACCCACCAACAAGCAACAGTACCTCCATTACGACAGCTGCCAACCATTCCACATCAAACGGTCCCTTCCCTACAGCCTAGGTCTTCGTGGCAAACGAATCTGCTCTAGTCCGGAGTCCCTGCAGCATTACACCAACAACCTGACAACAGCTTTCGCATCCCGCAACTACCCTCCCGACCTGGTACAGAAGGAAATAACCAGAGCCACTACCTCATCCTCTCAAACCCAGAACCTCCCACAGCAGAACCACAAAAGTGCCCCACTTGTGACAGGATACTTTCCGGGACTGGATCAGATTCTGAATGTGGCTCTCCAGCAGGGATACGACTTCCTCAAATCCTGCCCTGAAATGAGATCCATCCTTCATGAAATCCTCCCCACTCCACCAAGAGTGTCTTTCCGCCGTCCACCTAACCTTCGTAACCTCTTAGTTCATCCCTATGAAATCCCCAAACCACCTTCCCTACCCTCTGGCTCCTACCCTTGTAACCGCCCCCGGTGTAAAACCTGTCCCATGCACCCTCCCACCACCAGCTACTCCAGTCCTGTAACCCGGAAGGTGTACACGATCAAAGGCAGAGCCACGGGTGAAAGCACCCACGTGATCTACCAACTGACCTGCCTACACTGTGACGCATTCTATGTGGGAATGACCAGCAACAAACTGTCCATTCGCATGAATGGACACAGGCAGACAGTGTTTGTTGGTAATGAGGATCACCCTGTGGCTAAACATGCCTTGGTGCACGGCCAGCACATCTTGGCACAGTGTTACACCATCCGGGTTATCTGGATACTTCCCACTAACACCAACCTATCCGAACTCCGGAGATGGGAACTTGCTCTTCAATATATCCTCTCTTCCCGTTATCCACCAGGCCTCAATCTCCGCTAATTTCAAGTTGCCGCCACTCATACCTCACATGTCATTCAACATCTTTGCCTCTGCACTTCTGCCTCAACTGACATCTCTGCCCAAACTCTTTGTCTTTAAATATGTCTGCTTGTGTCTGTATATGTGTGAATGGATATGTGTGTTTGTGCGAGTGTATACCCGTCCTTTTTTCCCCCTAAGGTAAGTCTTTCCACTCCCGGGATTGGAATGACTCCTTACCCTCTCCCTTAAAATCCACATCCTTTCGTCTTTCCCTCTCCTTCCCACTTTCCTGATGAGGCAACAGTTTGTTGCGAAAGCTTGAATTCTATTCTGTGTGTATGTTTGTGTTTGTTTGTGTGTCTGTCGACCTGCCAGCACTTTCATTTGGTAAGTCACATCATCTTTGTTTATAGATATATTTTTCCTAAGTGGAATGTTTCCCTCTATTATAACCATATATATATATATATATATATATATATATATATATATATATATATATATAGAAAGATGATGAGACTTACCAAACAAAAGCGCTGGCAGGTCGATAGACACACAAACAAACACAAATATACACACAAAATTCAAGCTTTCGCAACAAACTGTTGCCTCATCAGGAAAGAGGGAAGGAGAGGGAAAGACGAAAGGATGTGGGTTTTAAGGGAGAGGGTAAGGAGTCATTCCAATCCCGGGAGCGGAAAGACTTACCTTAGGGGGAAAAAAGGACAGGTATACACTCGCACACACACACATATCCATCCACACGTACAGACACAAGCAGACATATTGGTCTTTAAATATGTCTGCTTGTGTCTGTACGTGTGGATGGATATGTGTGTGTGTGCGAGTGTATACCTGTCCTTTTTTCCCCCTAAGGTAAGTCTTTCCGCTCCCGGGATTGGAATGACTCCTTACCCTCTCCCTTAAAACCCACATCCTTTCGTCTTTCCCTCTCCTTCCCTCTTTCCTGATGAGGCAACAGTTTGTTGCGAAAGCTTGAATTTTGTGTGTATATTTGTGTTTGTTTGTGTGTCTATCGACCTGCCAGCGCTTTTGTTTGGTAAGTCTCATCATCTTTCTTTTTAGACATATTTTTTTCCACGTGGAATGTTTCCCTCTGTTATATATATAGTAAGTCACATCATCTTTGTTTTTAGATATATTTTTCCCACGTGGAATGTTTCCCTCTGTTATATATATATATATATAAATAAATGAAAATTTTACCACTAGATGGTGGTGTAAGCGGCAGAATATGGAAAATGGAAGCCTAGGAGAGTTCCAGGGCAGGTTTTTTACCAAGTAATGATTCTACCTCCTATCGAAGTAGTCCTTTTGGCCATCTATACACAGTTGCCAATGTTTCTGGAGGTATTGGAAGCAATCAGGGAAATTTTCAACTGTGTTGCTTATAAGCTCATTTGTCATGGCCTGTAGGATGTCTGTGATATCTTGATGTAGCTTTCCTTTCAGTCACCTTTTCACTCGTGGAAACAAGAAAAAATCACAAGGCTAGAGGTTGGGTGAATATGGCGAATGTGGGATGGCAATAACGAAATGACTGACCAGATACTCAGTAACAGAAAAAGCAAAATGGGATCTTGCACTGTTATGCAGTAAGAACCATCCTTGAGAATGCCACAAATTAGGGCGACGAAAACGAATTGCTTCTCGCAAACATTTCAAGTCTTTGATGTAAAGAGTTTGTTTCACTGTATGATCTGGAGGAACATATTCAAGGTGAACTAATCATTGACTATCAAAGAACGTGGTCTTTGTTCTCGAAAGTTGTCATTTGACTTTTTTCGAGGCCGATGTTCCAGGACTCTGCTGTTCAGCACTTTGATGCTTAGTGTGAGGGTCACACTTGTAGCACCAATTTTCATTCACAGCAATAATTTTTGACAGAAATGTGGGACCATGTCTGGCTCTGTCCAGTAGTTCAGTAGAAATTCTTTGTCTTTCCTCTTTCTGTTCATCTGTTAGCGTGTGGGGGATGAGTTTTGCATTAAGTTTCTATTTCCCTAAATCTTCGCGTAAAATTTTGTGACACACATCATGATTCAAATTAAGCTCTTCTGAGACTGCACGCACAGTTACATGCCTTACATGCTCCATGTTTGCATCAGTATGTGATGTACATGGGTGACCTGCTCTCGGATTGTTTTGCATCGAATCTCCGCCTTCACAAAGCCTTTTGTGTCACTCGAAAACATGACTTCTTGAAAGTGCGTCGCCTACATATGCTTGCTTCATCATTGTCCATGGTTCACTAGGGGTTTTTCCGAGCTTAACGCAGAACTTAATGTTCAGTCTTTGCTCACAATCAGCGTCTGTTGCGTCACTGTAACTAATGTGCCAAGAACTGTGTGTTGCGAAGCACAGCTCAGCCACCTAGTGAGTTTGTGCAGACACATGACCAAGGTCATTTCAGGGATTCACACATACCGGGTAACATAAAAACAACATTTGTTCCTTTTTAGTATTGTAAACTCAGGAGGAAAAAAATGGAAATGAGTATTTAATCTGAGCCACATTAAGGAGGAGCGAGATGTGATTGATTGATAGCTGACAACGAACTTCATAGGAGAGGTACTGTGAATTGTTTATAAAGCTTTCTACTAGCAGTTTTGGTGTGGACAACACATATTATCCGTAGTACCTACATGCTTCTGTGCAAAAAGTATTTTCTTAGCCAGTGTCGAGTTACGTTGAAGTATGATGCCATAAAGTCATTACTGAAGAAAAATAAGAAAAGTAAGATATAATTTTTATATTTTCATCTCCAAAATATGATATCTGCTATAACCCTGTATGTGATACTTGGATGCCCACCATGGCACCAGGCCGCCAATGGCATACATGTGGGCTAGCTACCAGAGGCTGTGTGCGATAGTCCACATGACTTGTGCACATAGCGTGGATTCTCCCAAGCCATTTTCCACGGCCCTTCTCTTTATATGCATAGGCAGCTGGCACTCGCTCTCAAATTATTATTGTTAGCAGCTGCTTGCAACAATACATGGATTGTTTCTGTGTTTGTGGCTATGTTCTCAACTATTCTTTGCTTAAATGTGGAAGAAGAAAAAAGTTTGATTCATTGTGGCCGTGATGTTGTTTGTGTCTTACAGTGTGATACAATTGTCAATGAAAGTGGTCTTCGTTTTTATGTGCTCAGTCTTTTTGATTGTTCCTTCAGTTCTTCTGTCCATGGAGGCAGTGCTCCAGTCTCTCCTTGAGCAGCAGCAGGCTCTTACGGTTGCTACCATAAACTTGTTTTGGCTACATTGACTATGGAGGTTTCTATGCCATCAGTGTCTCTGCCACCCTTTCCTCCTTATTATGATTTGTCTGAAGACTGGGAGGGTTATGAGAAATGGCTTCATTAACACTTCCTTGCTTTTGGTGTCACTGATGCAAACATGTGTAAGGCCATGTTCCTTTTTTGGATTTCTCCTCTGATTTATCAGTTGTTGCCCCTGTTAGCCCTGCTCAAGGAACTTGCATTGCTTTCATTTGCCAAAATGTGTAAACTGTTGTCAAATTATCACCGGAAGTGCATGCATGTCGTTGCAGCATGTGTAGAGTGCTGTTGTTGACATTAACAGTCCCACCAGTACTACTGGGCTTGGATGGCTGAACTCCACGACCTCAGTCAGTTGGTTACTGATGCTCATCACAATTCTTGTGCCGATTCTATGGTCTGTGATGTCATCAGTTGGTTAGCTTCTGAGAAGGAGGTGCATCAGTGCACACTGTAGTGCAAGAATTCATCTTTGGCTGAGGTATTAAATGCTGCTCAATCTTTCGAGATATTTCTACTGCTGGTGATCAGATTGAGGGTTAATGTGACACCACCATGGTGGTTCTTGTTTATGGTTGTCAGGTGTCAGTCAGTTCTTGGGGGAAGGAAAATGTGGTAGCTGTACAGATGGCTTTCACACTGTACTGGACAGCAGTGTGCCAAATAACAACTACAGCAGTGACAGTGCTCTGTTCTCCCATCTTGCCAACACTGTTTTGTGCAACATGACAGGGCTGTGAGCCCTCCATGCTGGACAACTTGCTACAATCCTAGGAAAAAAGGTAATATATTGTCTGTCTGCTCTTCTTAA
The DNA here is from genome assembly GCF_023898315.1 of Schistocerca nitens. NCBI lineage: Eukaryota > Metazoa > Arthropoda > Insecta > Orthoptera > Acrididae > Schistocerca > Schistocerca nitens. Next base: position 496,493,133 of record NC_064619.1, on the reverse strand, counting down.
CTTCCTTCTGCAGAAGTGGGCATTGATGTTAATTGCGTGTTTCCAGTGCTCACAAGCCTTAACAGACTGTTTATTGAAGTATGAGTAATGGACAAAATCCTCAGACTAAAAGGTAACTTGTGGCCATGACTTTACTGAACTCACAAACTTATGAGGATTTGCAATCTCCAGCATTGTCTCCAGTTACTTGACATTTGGTTAGTTACAAAAAGCAGTATATTCCAATTTTGAGGTAATACGTGGATCCCACTGTGAATAAACCTGTGGTTTGTTCCTTGACTTTTTTGGTAGTTGCTTATTCTGGCACTGCAAATTTGTTCGGTCTGGGTGTTTTGGATACTTTTCGTTTTTCAATTTTGGATATGGTGCATCTCAATTCTGACCAGATTTGCTACTAGCAGTTAGATTCTCTGTGTTTGAGTTCTCATGTCTTTCTTGGATGGGTTAAGTTGTGTCACTAATTTTGAGACCCACATTACCCAGAAACCTACAGCACGGCTGCACTTCTTCCGTGCGTGCTCTGTTCCAGAGGCTTCATGTGATCAAGTGAAATCAGAAATGGACAGGCTGACATATAGCTGACATATAGCGAGGTACATTGAGTGAGTGGTCTGCCCCTATCTTGATTGTTAAAAAACTGAGTGGTCAGCTTTGCCTCTGCAGTGACTTTAAAGATTCATTTAATGCTGACATCTGCAATGCCCTGCCTGGATGAGTTATTCGCTAAACTCACCAGAAGCCAGTTTTTATCCAAAACTGATTTATCTGAAGCTTATTTACAGGTTCTGTTGAACGAGGATCCTAAACACCTCCCATTCGGTGTGGTCAATGCCATTGACGATATCTGTTCTGGGATGCATCAACTCACACTTTTTTATGTTATCCATTGTGTATTTGGTGTTTGAAATTTCTGCAGTGGTGTTAAGCCATTTAAGCCATCATGTCAGTGTGATCACACCTTTGCCTTACACTAAAAATGTCAAAGAACTCCAATCATATTTGGGCAAAATTGCTTAACTCACAAATTTACTGTGGGTGCTGCTGCATTGGCCCATCCCCTCCACAAATTGCTCCACAAGAACATTCCTCTGCAGTACATGGTAGCCTGTGAGAGATGTTCATGCTTTTGAAATCTAAATTACATTCTGATCCTTGTTTGGCTACTTTCCATCCTAGCCACCACTCAGTTCAGGATATGGAAGCCTCTCAGATGAACTCAGGGCCATTCTCACACATCATCATGAGGGTAGGTTCGAACCTCTCCAATAACTTATGCATAAAAAACACTCAACTCCATTCAGCAGTGCTATTCTAAAATTGAAACGGAAGCACTTGCTATTGTCTGCACCCTCAAAAAATTTCATGCGTTTTTAAATGGGTCTGCATTCTGCCTCATTACTGACCACAAACCCTTGGTTATGTTGTTTAATTCTTGGGCCTTATTTCTGTCTAGCCACAACTATGAAATAAATTTTAGACCTACCGAGCAGCATGCCAATGCCGATGTGCTGTCCTGGCTTCTGATAGGGCTGGATCCTAATTTTGATCAGGATGAACATGTATGTTTCCACTTAGATGTTGAGGTGCAACATACAGTGTAAAGATTTCCTAATGTGGGCTCCCAGATAGCTGTGGCTGTTGCTGCCACTCTGGTTGTGCATGAAGTTGTTCACCTCATTCTGCGTTGTTGGCTGGACAGGCCCCCAGGCATGGCTTCTGATCCTTTGTGCAACTATTTTCTCTCCATCACTGCCTTTTGGTATTTAATAGTATTGTTCTCTTAGCTACTGCTGAACTGTTGACAACGGTTGTGATTGCAACCACCCTATGACAAGATGTGCTTTGGCTCCTGCATCAGGGACATTGGGGGGCCTCACATAAGGAATTATTGGCCCATCAGCACATGTTTTGACCCACCATGGATGGTGACATTGCACATCTGGTTGTGGCCTACCCTCAATGTGCTACCCAACAGGTGGCATAGCAGGTGACACTCTGTCCATGGCCCACACTGCAGCATCCATGTTGATTTTGCAGGACCCTTCCTAAATTTGTAGTGGTTTTTGGTTGTCAATGCTTTGTCTGAGTTTCCATACAGTATGTGCTGGTCCTTCATCAGCTGCAGTCCTGGTTCAGGGCCTCTCCAAAATTTTTTCTATTGAAGGATTACCTTATACTCTTGTGACATATAATGGTGCACAGTTTGTGTCCCAGGCTTTTGTATGATTAGTGTACCAATCAAGGCATTCACCACGCAAGTTCTCATCCTTTCATACCCAATGTGTCATCCACACATTCAAGATACAAATGAAGAAGTATGTTGTGGACTCTTCCACAGACAACATTTTGATGCACTTCTTGAGCTCCTACAGGTTTACACTGGTGAGGGGCTCAGAGTCTGACAAAGATGGTCCATGGTTGCCAGCTATGCACCCTCCTGCACCTGCTCATGCTGCCCCGCTAATGCCCATCGATACGGCCCTCGTCACAGTTTGCTCCTGGTTCTGTGATCTGGGCTCTGGGATTCGGCTTCTGACTGAAATGGATTCCAGCCATGGCCCACATATGGCGAGGCTGCTGCTTCTGTATGGTGTGCACCAGTGATGGATTTGTGGGACACCATGACAACCAGCTGAATCCTCAAGTGACAGTGAGGGCTGCAGGGCCACCAGCACCAGCACCACCACCACCACCACCACCACCACCACCACTACTTCTGTTTCCGCCTCTGCCTCCCCCCACAGTACCTGTCCCAGCCTTGCAGGGGGTCCCTGCTGCAGGGGCAGACCCACCCTCCTTGTGGATGCCACTGCCTCTTTCCTCTCCTGCAGGGTTCAACTTCCTGGTGCCTGATACTAGGCCTTCCCACTATTCTTCACTGCCACTGGCAATTCTGCCACTGTCTTTGCCGGCACCTTCAGGTCCTTCAAAACTGACTCCTCTGGCAAGCCTGAACGTGCGGCTTTTGCCTTCACCACTGGCACAGTTGTGCCATGTTAAGGGACTGGATGTCGAGATGCTATCTGTGCCCTTGTAAATGGGAAGCGTCTGCCACATGCATCCATGGTCATGCCACTTTCACCCCTACTCAACAGTTCCAGCCCAGTATTTCCTTCTGCCACCGCCATCCTCAGCTGCAGCACCCATAGCAGAGTACATTAATGTTTTGACAGTCGCCACAATGTCGGCACCAGTAGAGCGCCCTTTCCACAAGAGGGAGGATTTCTGTAATTCTGTACGTAATACATGGATAAGCATTATGGCACCAGGCCACCAGCATGCTACACTTCGAATATTCTGCTAGCTTTATCTTCGTGGGCTGGCACCAGAAGCCAGGATTTTATTATTTCTGTGTTAAGACGTGCTGTTCAGTGACAGTGGATTTCTGAGGGGAGGGGAGGGGAGGGGAGGTGATATTGATCCCTGTCCTCAAGTTTCTACATGCCAGAAGTTTGGAAAAGGAGCATGTTAGTTTTGGCAATGCTGATCTCTGCGATGTGGGTCGGAGCTGGGGCACTGTAAGGTCATTGCTTGGATGGTGGAGTTTTGTTTTACAGGCAACCACATGTCATGTTATCCAATTACAAGTTGTGGAGTGAAATTAGGAGACTGAAAGAGTTGTTTTCGTCGATACAACAGTTAATAGTTAGTAATTGGAAACTGAGAGAGGTCTGAGAGGAGCACATGAAATTGCTCAGGTCATACGCACAACTAAAGGAGCAGATGCAGGAGGTTATCGGAGTGGTGCCATATGAATCAAGGAGAGTGAAGAGGAGGTGGACAGAGGCTGGGGCAGAATACTGGAAACATATTCAGGACAGCAGACACAAGTAACACAAGCCAATTGAACAAAATGGCAGAACAAGAGGGTTAGTGGAGACAAAGAAGTAACTATAGTTGACATGTCATACAGATTTTGAACTTTGAGAGTGGCATGTTAAACAACACATGCATGCTTTGACAGCTGACTAAGGAAGTCATGGTTTATGGCAGGGCTTTAGCTAGCAATCTGAACTGGGATTCAGACATTGTACAAAGACAGATGCAAGTACTAGGTTCAAGACTGATGATGACAAGGCTATTGCAATCACAAGGGGATAGTATTTGGGACACAAATGGAATTAAAAAATACTCAGGAAGCTGTCCAACAAGTGCTACATTGACAGTAAAGTTCCATCTTGCTGTTGCCTGAGCAGTATCTGAATGTGTTAAGGAAGCTGCAAGGAGAATTATCTCCAGAAATGTAGTGGAGCCAAACAGCCAGAACTTGCCATTCCAGTACCATGGTGCTATGGCGAGCGTAGTGACTGATAGTGCACATTGTATGTATGAGTGAAGGTACCATAGCCTGACAAGCATGCGGTGTTTAGGTGTTACACACTTATCTAGTGAAGTTCACAACAGTTGGGAGATTTATGCAAGTGAGAGGGGAAAGGATGCTACTATTAGCACATCCCAGGACTGACACATGGTGATGACTGAGGATGAGCTCCAGTGATTTTAGAGCGGGGAGTCTCCATACTGCCAACTCGTGAGATGTGATGAGTGGGAGTGCATGCATCACACAACTCTTCAGGGGTAAAATGGATTGACGACCTTGCCAGTTGGAGATAATCAAACTGGAACTATACTTTCAGAGACTGGGTTGTGACATATTAGACTATGTGTAAAATTAAGGGAGCCACTTTTCATTTACCAGCTACTATGATGGGAGTTGCTCTGTTGAATGTTACACAGCCACAGCGGCCAGATGAACCTCTAGAGATGTTTTTCGAAGAAAACTTTATCTTCTTTAACGACACCTGGGAACTGTGTCTGGACTATTTGTTAAGTTGTATGATAGCAGCACTGGAAAAGTGGATCAGCCTAGAACAATTGTTGTAACGTGGAACACTATCAGAATGAAGGAAGTCAGGTGACTGTGACCTTGAGTGTTGCAGTTCCTAGCATCGTGGCGACTCTGATTTTGCTCTACTTAGCTCTTATGTATTTGAAATGACAAGTTGCATGAGAACTGGACCCAAGGATAATTCAAGTTCCTGTAGACTGGATCCTCCAAGTGAGGGATGACAGGTAGATTTGTGGAGTTAGAGATTAATATAGTAATTTGCATAGTAGTTAAGAGTAACTGATTTAGTATAATGTATTTGTTTTGTATATTAAGGGATAGAAGTAATTGGAATAGAGAACTGGGCTGGGGGGCCGGGTCTCATCCATGGATGGGGACACTGGAGTGCTGCTACCTAGTCTTTGAGTAAAAATTGTAAGTCTTCAGAAAAAGAAATGAGAAGTAGTGCTGAAGCTATTGTGCACTGTTGTGTTAACTGTTAAAATTCATGGTGAAACCTTTAGCTGTCATTGATTTTACACAGTTCATTACTAGTTCCAGTCAGTGGCCATTATCATGCTTAGGTGGCATAAATGGCAGGAAAGTTATACCATAATTAGAACAAAAGTAATTTGCTGTTTTAAGACCACAATAGTATGTAAAAAATTTCTCACAATAATAACTGTGTTACTAGCTGTCAATGTGGACTTGCTTCTTAACGAAAATGATCATAAATGGTTATTATTGTGAGAAATTTGTTACGTATTATGGTGGGCTTAAAAGAGAAAATTACTTTTGTTCAAATTATGGTATAACTTTCCTGCCTTTTATGCCAGCTATGCTTGATAATGGTAATTGACCGAAACTAGTAGCGAATTGTGCAAAATAAATGACACTGAAGGTTTCATTGTGCATTTTAACAGTTATTTGGCGGCTGAATATCCCCACCTGCCACCTGCAAACAAATGTATGTTGCGTTAATGGCTGCAAGCTGGTAACCACCAGCGTGGCAATGTATGGATCACAATACAAAGACATGCAAATGGATTGCGAAGGCAGGATAACCAAGCACAGCAGTACAGTGGTACCTGTGTAGTGAGTGGGTCTGTGTTACCACACCAGGGCAGGTCTCTTGTTATGATTGATGTCACTAGGTGCTGGACTTTAGTGAAAAAAACGTGCACAAGAGGGATATAAATAAGTCTGGATTGTGAGGCAGGGATTACTCCCCATTACCGGAAACCAGCAGCACTACCATGATGCCAGAGCTATACCAGACAACGAGATGACTGGGCATTGCCAGCAGCAGCCATTGGTTTGAGACCAGGTTGTTACTGCTGCCAGCACTAATTCCGTCATGGGACTTGGTGCTGCAGCCTGCCAATCTGCTGTGTGACTCATGCCAGAGGAAGTGTGTTGCACCACATGCACAGCCATCTTTACGCACTGTCACGTTGACGTGAATGGGTGAGGGACCTTCGGCCTTCCAAGGTGTTGAGGGAAGTAGCGCGCTGTTGATGTCAATGGTCAAGGTCTCTAAAAGTTGCTGGCATTCCACGGGCCTGTCATCAGCAGTGTGAGGTGCCAGAGCCGGTTCGGTGGCCAGGGCAGAAGCCACCACCCATACGTCAGCACTGGCCAGGGACAATATAGAGAGGCATGGTTGCCTCACTACATCATGTATTAAAAGTCAGAAGTCATTCTTAACTGTCAACAGTTTTCCAGTGGGCACTTTGACCCCACTACGCACTCCACACTGTTCAGAATGATTAAATTGTAATGTCATCATCTTGCCACGGCGTGCAGAATTTTTCCTTCCTTAACTTTAATAATATTTATAGTGTGGCATAAACATTTGTAGGGTGGTCATAAAGTCTCAATCCATTCTATGAAACACTGAATGTATTTTGGTTAATACACATCTATGTATATTGTCAATCTATTTACACATTTTCAGTGCACATCATTTTGGCCTCAGTCAATTTTGAAGTAATACTTCAATCATTGAAGAGCAGACATAAATACTTTCTGAAGCATGTCTTGTGAAATAACAGACACTGCTTCCCGATTCAAACTCTTAGATCCTGGAGATCTTTTACCTTTGGTTTGTACACCCATGACTGTATGTACCCTCAAGTGAAGGTATCCAAGGATGTGAAATCAGGTGAATGTGAAGGTGACAGTCTTGCTGAAACTCTGCCTGTTCATCTGTCGGTAAATCTTTGCTTTGTTATCATAGTCAGAATGGGGTTTGTATTCTGGTCCATAGATTTTCAGGAAACTCTCTCCAGGTACAAAGTAAGAAACTGATAAACCCTACAAATTAAGGGAAAATTTGAAAAAAATATGTTAGCAGCCATTCCTGCCAAATATCAGTTGTAATTGTTGTGGTCAGTTTCTTTGCTCATTGTGCCTAGATTGACAATAGTATGGCTGAATTTGTCAATAAGCACAAAAATACTTGAGCCTGACAGTAATTATTGTAAAATGAAAGTTCTCACTTGTTAGCCTGATCACTGCATGAACGTGTATGATGTAATAAAACTTTATGTCTCACAGATTAGAACCTGAACTCTGGTCTTCACAACAGTTATTTAGCAAATAAAAATACAACAAAATTAGACAATGGCATTATTGAATGAATGTACAGGATACTCACAAAGTCTCAATCCATTTTCATAAATAATGGAAACATTTATGTATTGCATAATTATAATCCATTTCTGTGATAATATGGGCCTATATTTTCCCTACAAATAATTGAGAGGAATGTTTATAACAAGAACATGTGGCTATTGTTACTACATGTTTGTGCAGTTTACCTTCTCTGGAGGTGCAACAAGAGTTCACTCACAAATTTCACAGGTCAGCACCAGCATCCAGACACCCACTTATTTCTCAGTAACTTCCAAAGAGCTGGAAACAATGCTGATGAATCATATTCTGGAATATCTCCTGCACAATAACAGACTACAGTGAATTAGAGAAGCAACTGAAGTAAGTCCAAATGCACCAACTTGTCATTTAAGCAAGGTGTTAGTTGTGTCAAAATCAATGCTTTTGAAAGTTTTACATGTTATGCTAAAGAAAAAAGTGTAAAACAGTCAGTTGCTTCACAAATTAGACCATAGAGATTACATACCTTGCCACAATGGACACCTCATACATAACATTTTGTTTACAGATGAGGCCACATTCCCATCTGTGAAAATGTTAACAAACAAAACAAGCCCACAGGGATAAAGAGCCACCTCATAGTACCATTTAATTGCAAAAAGGCACACCACAGGTGAATGTCTTCATGAAGACTACAGTTTATGGACCCTTCAGTTTTGCAGAAAAGGCAATCATAGGAAACACTCACCTTGGTATGCTGGAGTAATTCCTGAAGCCACAGCTTCAGCAAGAAAGTATTGTTGACACTGTTGTGTTCCAAATGGATGGAGCACCCCTTCATTTTGCTCTCATCATAAGGGCATACCAACTGTCTTTTACTGTGGTTATGTAACTTAGTTTAGGTGAATCTGATTTTTATTGTTAGCAATGAATAGCAGCAATTAGTATATGTAACAATTTCAACATCTTTGAAGACTCTTTTGCTAGATGTGTCCTCCAATCTCACAACAGATTGGCCCCTATCAGCCTGGGATCTGAATGACTGATACTCCATTCTAACATTCACCAGCCTGTTCTTCTTTCCTCCCCAAGAAAGGAAAGAACAGTTCAAGAAGCTAGGATGTTTTCTTTTTAATGGGTCAGCTGGCAGTACTTTGAATGCCACCTCTTGAGAGTAAGTACTTGGCAACCTTCCTTTCTCCTTGTAGTTTTATAACATAAATCTTTGTGAGATCAAGACTTATACTGTTTGCTTCGAACTAATTGTAGGTCTACTGAGATGCTATCTGATCAGATTGTATTATGATTGTATTTGGGCTCTGGTATGCTTGGGTCATTGACAAAAATTACAGTTTTTGATGGCTGTCTTAATCTCAATGGAAAGTTATTTGTGTGAATAGGAAGCAGCAGCAGACTCAATACTGAAACTTAAGGCACTCCTCATTTTGTAATCCCCCAAAACACTTTAACTTCCTATTTAGTCCTTGGAATGTCATGGACTGTAACAGCTGGATAGTGTTCATTCTTTAGCATTGCCAGAAGGTCATATGTGAGAGTGTAGCCAACTTGCTGAACAATGTGAAAATTGTATGTGTAGTCCACCCGTACCGTGATCAAAAGGGACCTGAGTGTAAAGTTCTGGAGAAGTATAGAAAATTTGCTCCTTTGTATTTTTTGGAATACTTGTTACAAAATTCAGCTATTCCACCTCAACATCTTCCTGATAAATTTAAAAAGAAGTTTTTCTGATTGTTCATTCATAACTTGAAAATGCATTTCTCAAGTAACATCAGTCATTATTAAATTAAGCAGAAACAAATACCTTACAGTTTTGATCCTAATGATTTCCTCAATCTAGTGCATCATTTTTGAGCCACATTAAAACAATGAGCTGGAAAACACTGTTTGCTATTTGCCTTGGTTGCTCCTCTTTCTTGTGTTCTTTTTCACTTTCTTCATTCTCAGTCACATGTTGCTGTCTCAGCCTTTGTATTCCAAGCCACGCAAGTGACCTGCAGCTGGGTCTCTTCTGTCTGAGTTCCTCACCTCTCTCCTACTATTCCTACCACATTTCTATGAACCCTTGTTAGTTATTCTCGTTGTCCTTGTTAGTGCTTTCCTTGCATTGGTTGTTTCAAAGTCAGTTTTGAAAAAAGTGGATAATCTGAAGAGTTTTATTAGTGAAAGTGGTGGTTGTACATGTACAAGAGAAGGTTTTAGATATGTCATATAATAGCAAGGCAGAGATTTCGAAACCAGGTTTTAAACTGCAATAAGATTTCCAGGGGCAGATGTGGACTTGGACCATAATTTTTTGGTTAAGCACTCTGGATTAAAACTGAAGAAATTGCAGAAGGATAGGAAGTTAAGTAAACTGGATGTGCATAGGTTAAAAGACTAGTAGTTTTCAAGTGTTTGAGAGGGAATGTTAGATAAATATTGACAGAAACACAGAACAGGAATGCAATAGAAGACAAGTAGTTAGCTTGCCATGTACCCACCATTCATCTTAAGGGATTGGCAAACCCTCAGACAATAAAGCATCGAGGGATTGTGTATGTACAAGGCATTGCCTTCCCAGACTATGTCAATCACAACAATGATGACAGATGGCAGGATAAACGGCACCAGAGGTCCTCCATGCCAGGGACTTATTTCCTCTACCATGTCATGTGTGCATAAATGGATCAGCATGAATTCCTTCATACCCCAGCTATATAGGGCAGTGCAAGTCAACATGTTGGCAGTTCATTTTTCTGGAACTCTGGGCCAAAACGTGCTCCAGCTCTTAGCACCCCATCAGTCAGAGCCTAGTTGGAAGCCATGCTCCAGCTCTTAGCAGCCCATTAGTGAGAACCTAGTTGGAAGCCACCACAGCAAGACCTATGACTTTCCAGTGACATCCCGAGATATCAGCCAACTGTGCCAAACACTCAACCTCCATCATTAGGGATTATCAGTGACTTAGTCTTCACATCCCACTATGTTTATTCACTGTGTGTTCCAGGCATGTGCCTGTTATTGTCTGAGAAGTTATATTACTTTTTTAGTGAGAAGAGTTTTCTTTTGTTATTAAATCTCTCTGTTGTCGTCACAATAAACCCTTGTTCCTGTTTGCCTGTGACTTATTATATCTTATCAAGCATCTCGCAGTGGGAAATATAGTGTAGCTTTTAGAAATGAAATAAGAAGGCAGCAGAGGATGAAAGGGAAAAAAGGATGTTGTCACATTTTAATTGATTTGAACAAATTGTTTCTATTGTAAAGTCTGAAACATCACAATTGTAACAATATAAAAAGACTTACTATTGTTGTAAAAGTACATAAGGGCCAGTATTAAGCCAAAGCAGAGAGAATTCAATGGAATGTCAGTATTTGTTATGGAGTGCAGTAGTGAGTTGTAAGTGGACAGTTGTTGGAAGTGAAAACTATCAGTAAAAGGAGAATTTGTGTAAAGTGGATATTGAAATTTATGTCAAAAAATATAAAAAATGTTCCAGATCATGTATATAATTTAAAAATGGAAAATCTAGGACTCTTGGTGTGAAACAGAGTGAAATACTGTTACAATCGACAATCATTGGCAGCATCAATCTGTTCATGCTAAGCACATAAGAACTCGCATTGTGTTTTCTGCTTCTCATAAGATATTGCAAGGAAACTCATGTAATTAATTAAGAGAACTGCAACTTAGGATTAATATCATTTTTCTGTAATATTTTTGTAAATATATACAAAGCAGCAGCGTTACACAAGGCATCTGGAGTAGACAACTTTCCCCCAGGATTATCGAGATTTATGGGAGAGACAACCATGACAGAACTGTTCCACCTGGTGGGTATGATACAGGCAAAATACTCTCAGACTTCAAAAACAATGTAATAAGTCAAATTTTGTAAAAGGCAGTTGCTGACAGGAGTGAATGTTAGTTGCAGAATACTGGCATGAATTATTTACAGAAGAGCGCAACAACTTGTAGAAACCAATATCAGGGAAAATCAGTTTGGGTTTTGAGAAATGCAGGAACATGCGAGGCAATACTCACTCCATGACTCATCATAGAAGATACACAAAAGAAAGGGAAATGTATGTTTATAGCATTTGCAGATTTAGAGAACGTTTTTGATACTGTTGACTGGAACACACACTATGAAATTCTAAAAGTAACAGGCAAAATGTCCAGGTAACAAAAGCTTATCCACAACCGCTACATAAACCACTCCACAATTACAAGAACTGAAGGAAGCAGTAGTCAAGAGGGAAATGAGACAGGGTTAAGCCTATTTCTGATGACATTTAATCTGCAAATTGAGCAAGTGGTAAGGGAAACCAAGGACGAATTCATGAGGGGAATTAAAGTTCAGGGAGAAGAAATATGAACCTTGATGTTACTTATGACACTTTAATTCTGTGAGAGATATAAAAGGAATTCGAAGATCAGCTGAATGGAATGTTTAGTGTCTTGCAAAGAGTCATAAGATGAATATTAGTGAAAGTAGAACAAAAATAATGGAATGTAGTTGAACTAAATCAGACAGTGCTGACCAAATTAAAGTAGGGAATGAGATACTAAAGTTAGTAAATAATAAATAAATGGTTTAAATAAATAAATGTTTTATTTGTCCATAATAACTTAACAGTCATGGACATAGTCTGTTAGATAAATGTTGCTATTTGAGCAGCAAAATTACTGATGATGGACAAAGTAGGGAGAATATAAAATGCAGACTGGTAATAGCAAGAAAAGCGTTTCTGAAAAAGAGAAATGTGTTAGCATTCAATATAAATTTATGTATTTGGAAGCCTTTTCTGAAGGTACTTTTCTGAAGTGAAACATGGGTGATAAATAGTTCAAACAAGAGGAGAATTGAAGCTTTTGAAATGTGTTGCTACAGAAGAATGTCGAAGATTAGATAACTATAATGTTGAGTTACTTGATTCAGATTGGGAAAAACAAATTTTTGGTACAACTCGACTAAAAGAAGGGATTAGTAGGTCACATCCTGAAGCACAAGAAATTGTTAGTTTGTTGGTGAATGTAAGTGGGGAGGGAGAGTTACAAGTAATTGAGCGTGACCAAGACATGACTACAGTAACCAGATCCAAATGGATTTAGGTTGCTGTAGGTATTCAGAGTTGAAGAGGCTTACACAGGATTAACTAGCATAGAGAAAGCCACATTAAATCAGTCGTGGCTAAAGACCACCACCACCATCACAATAGCAGAGATGTATCAGTCTGGATGTTCATTGTATGATGTATTTATGTTCTTGATGCAATGCTGAGTTAGAATATATCCCTTGTGGAATATCTACAGTATTCAAAATGCTGAAGACTGCAAGTGGACTGGAAAAACAGGTGAGATAGGCACTTGATACGTTTTAACCATTGAAAAGATACGCCTGAGTCTATTGATTTTTAATACTTTCTTTTAGTATATGGTGCCTCTGAACAGTGTGATATCATTAATCTTACTTTTTTATTGGGTTTTATCAGTCTTGAAGATCATAATCCAATCTCACAATCTGACTCTGTTAGTTCCATGTAGTTATCTTCAACCTCATGCCGTTGTATGTGTTTTATAACATCACCCACTCATCACTTCCAGGATCTGCCAAGTGGGGCATGTTTCTTTGAGCCTTGTCACAATCATAACTTTGGCTTGAAGGTTTTCAGGGCTACAACAAACTATGCAGAACTTTCCAGTGACACACCGTCATTCCTACCACTTTAGTACTGGTCCCCACAAAGGCAGGGGTGCTGTTTATTAGATCATATCTGCTCTTTCTTCTGTTGTGAAGACAGATAAGGTATATCTTCACTTCTAGCTGGACATGCTACCTCCACTGCTGTTAATGTTGCCTCTGGTGCTGCAATGGGTGCTGTGGCTCCTTTGTCATGATGCTCTGGAGCCTAATAGGCCACTTCTGTGTCGGTCAGTAAAGGGTGCTGCAGGGTGTAAACAAATGCCTTCAGCTTGGGAACTATGCCTTTTCAGGCTTATGTTAATTAATAATTGGGGTGAAAGGAATGGAAAGGAAAAGGGACAGGAAAGAGATAGGAAGGAAAAAATGACTTTCAGCCCCACAGGGCATTGTGGCAATGCAATAGCGAAAGTTGAAAATTTGTGCCAGACTGGAACATGAATCAGGATGCTCTGCTTCTCTAGAATGGTTGGCTTAACTGCCAAGGCCATTTGGACCTACTTTCCGTCAGACCCAAATTCCAAACTTCTCTCTCGCCACACCCAAACAACCCCTTTCCATTAACCCTCTACTTGCAGATTTCTAATTTCTGTAGGAGTTTGGATGTGGTTGCACATCTGCACTAAAGCTTTTTCATCAAACAGCCATCATGTCTGAGGAATTACATATGTAAGTAGTATCTGGTCTGTCGGGCATGTCTGACAGAACAGACACCACTAATATGTATAATCACTTGTTAATTGCTGCTTGTATTCTCAGGTTTTATTTCTCACAGTTGGTTCCCATTGTTCAGTACAAGACAGCTGCTATTTTACATTGATGCTGATACCAGTGTATGTGGTATTAGCAGAAGTAAAAATGCTCTCTTTAACAGATCAGTCACTCCACTTCAAATGAAGGAAAATATCAATTAGGCAATTGAGATTGCAGAAATAAACTAATAATGAACACCAGAAGAATCACATTTTGAGATTTCCATTTGAAACAAAAAGAGATGTTAGAGGAAGGTAGAACAAACAGATATCTGCTGAACTATCTTTTGTAAGTAACTCATTTTACATCTTGACTGGCCGTTGTCATTATGTTAATTGAGATGACTAATTTTGTTAAAAGTAACATAGCTGAATGTCACCTACTAATGTTTCAAAATACCTGTAATCACTGTACAGAAAAGAATTTCAGGCTACTTATCCAAACAACATAAAACTCTGCCTTTAAAATTTCCTCTTTCTGCCGAGGTTCTGAGGTAATCCACAACCAAATCACTGTCAGTATTTAGTGGGAATCTTTTACATTGATATTAAGAGATTGTATTAAATGTTAGCTCGAATAAATAGCACATCATCTTTGTTATCATAATTTTTCTGCTCCAGAGCACTAGGTGCAATTTTTTGTCAGCATACTCTAATGTTCTGATGACTTAAAGTGTGAGTGTGGATCTGGGTTATATCGGCTTATTCCCCCAAACCACCTTCCACTTCTTTACGAGATGACTTACTTGGAATTTGCACCCACTCTTCTTTACTGAATAGGCAGCTGCTCGAAACACTCTTGACTTCTTCTCCATAGAATAACAATAGTCAATGACACAATAAGCACAGAACTGAGTATAAACTCCATGGTTCTTCCTTACACATTCTCTAAAACATCTATGGATTGCCTGACAGGTACTTGGCGGTGCTGTCCGACAGCCGATCTACTTTCTCCCCACGACTGATTTTAAACCTGCACACACAAACATGTGACGCACAGTAGGTAGGATTCTACCATCCCACACTCATATCCAGAATATCATGTGTTCAAGATGGTAGAAGGCTGAGTGGTTCTAGAATTTACACAGAAATTCTCGAATCACTACAGTACTCTCTTATGCTTTCTCCATTCCATATTTTTTACATCAGTTGGCATCTCTACTTTTGAGATCCTTGAAAACAATGAGTCCTCCCTCATGGTCTTTTCCCAGCAATGTTTCAGTCAAAATCACACATCATCCCTTTAAGTCATTAGTGAAGTTGAAGGCCTTGTGCTTTGTTTCTTGTCTTTTGGCTGCTTTTAAACCTTCATCTATTATGATGATAAGTGTGAATGCAAACTGTCAACTTCCTTGCTGGACTCGGCTCTTAATTTTGAACCAATCTAACTTTCTCTTTTAGCTCTTTACATAGCTCTTGGTATCATCCCATAAGCATTTTACTCTATAGTGATGCTCTCAGGTGATTTCTTATGCCTTAAACATCCTCGTGTATACTTACGTGGCATAAGCTTTTGTGGTGTTCAGAAAGACAGCTGTAACTAGTTAGTTTTCCTCCCAGTACCTCTCCCAGAGCACTCTTGTGGAAAAAAGTCAGTTGTTGAGCTTTGTTCTTCCTCAAATACAGCTTCAACAGATTTTATTATTCTATCTTAAAATATTAATTTATAGATGTTTAGGGCATGAGAAAGAAAAGTATTTAAACTCTAGCAGAATAAAACTATTCCATACCAGGTTTTGAAAAAAAGAAAATCCTTGCCTTTGATGGGCAAAGCTATTATTGATTGAGCTATCCATGCAGTACTCATGACCAATTCTCATAGCTATAATTGTGCCATACCTCTCTTCTACTTTCCAAACTTCAAAGAAGTTCAAAGGCATACTTTATGTGACCAGGCCTCTTGAGAGAAAGGAAAGCAAGGAGAAATGATGTAGAAACAGTTTTCTTACACTCTGCTGTGATACGCTTTCTTAAAGGAGTACTAGTCTTGCAAAGTATGAGGAAAAGCTCTGAAGTTTGCAGAGTGGAAGATTCACTGTGGTTACACCTCTGTAATTGATAAATTTCTCCCTGTCATTGTGGTATGATGACTGTCTGTTTCCAATCAGTGATTATTAAGAGGGCATGCTGAAAAGCAATGCCTCTGAGTTTTTTATGTGAAAACTCTGAAAGATTTTTAAATAAAACAAATGTTATTCACATACTGCATCCTCATTCTTCATGTCTACATATGTATTTCTCAATATAATCATCCTGGTGATGAACCTGTTTCTCCCTACGACAGACCAGTTTGTTGGTACTATCACTATAGAAAGTTTGATTTTGTTGATGGAGCTACAACCTCAACTCTACCTACACTGCTTCATCACTATGAAAGTAAAGTCATCAAAGGTGTTCTTTATGCCAGAATGAGATTTTCACTCTGCAGCGGAGTGTGCACTGATATGAAACTTCCTGGCAGATTAAAACTGTGTGCCCGACCGAGACTTGAACTCGGGACCTTTGCCTTTTGCGGGCAAGTGCTCTACCATCTGAGCTACCGAAGCACGACTCACGCCCGGTACTCACAGCTTTACTTCTGCCAGTATCTCGTCTCCTACCTTCCAAACTTTACAGAAGCTCTCCTGTGAACCTTCTGAGCTTCTGTAAAGTTTGGAAGGTAGGAGACGAGATACTGGCAGAAGTAAAGCTGTGAATACCGGGCATGAGTCGTGCTTCGGTAGCTCAGATGGTAGAGCACTTGCCCGTGAAAGGCAAAGGTCCCGAGTTCGAGTCTCGGTCGGGCACACAGTTTTAACCTGCCAGGAAGTTTTGTGTTCTTTATGCTTTGGAAATAGGTGAAAATCAGAAGGGACCAAGTCAGGATATTATGGAGGATGATCGATGACAGTGAAACTGAGGTGTCTGATTATTGTAGATGTGGCAGCACTCATGTGGCCTGGCATTGTCATGCTGAAGGGGAGGGTGCTCCATGTGTGGACGAACTCTTCAAATTCAAAACTAAATTATAGCATGCTGTTTCTCCTTCACCGACATAGTTACGTTACACACAACTATGTTACACACTACAATTCACAGCACTCGAACAGCAGAGGGCTGCAAATATATAGACATAAAGAATAAAGATGTAGATTGTTAATAACATTTGTTTTAATTAAAATGATTTAAAAGTTTTCCCATAGAAATTTAGAAGTATTACTTTTCAGCATGCCCTTGTAGATTTTCTTTACATACTTGAAACTCTGTATAGCAGTTGCTGACCAGCCCCTTTGAATGCTTTGAACATATTGACACTGATTTTTCTGATCTTGAGGTGTGGTCTCTCAAACCATGTGACAATTTTTGAACCCACTCTCCAAGGTCAATTCTGGCAAGATGCTTCTGCAACTCCCCCGCCCCCTTTAAATTGCAAACCCAACAGTGGCAAACAATGGAAAACCCAGGATGGAATAATGACAGTATTATGAAAAGGATAGATTGCTACTCACCATGCACAGGAAACGCTGAGGTGCAGACAGGCAAAACAAAAAGACTACTCTACATTTGAGCTTTTGGTCAAAAGGCTTTCTTCTAAAGTAGAAAACACACACATTCTCACTAGCACAACTCACACACAATGATGACCACTGTCTCTGGCCACTGAGGCTGGACTGCATGCAGTGACTGTACCTCATGGTAGAAGCAATCTGTGGGGGGTGGGGGTAAGGTAGAGGCTGCGATGGGGATGGGGATGGGGATGGGGATGGGGATGGGGATGGGGAAGGATAGCGGGGTAGGGATGGGGGAGATGTATTGCTGCTTGTGGTAGGACATGGTGGGGACAAGGTAAGGCTGCTAGGCACAGTCGGGAGATTTGAGGGGGGGAGGGGGGGGAGGGGGAAGGAAGTAGTAGAGGAGGGGGAAAAGACCAGTGGGCATGTTGGTGAAGTAGAAGGCTATGTAGTGCTGGAGTGGCAACTCGGAAGGGGATCCATAGGTGTAAGAGAGGGACTAGCAAAGGGGTGATGGGAACATAGGATATATCACAGGGAAAGTACCCACCTATACAATTCATAAAAGCTAGTATTGATAGGAAGGATCCAAATGGGACAGGCTCTGAAGCAGTCTTTGAAGTGGAGAACATTGTATTGGGCAGAACGTTCAACAACTGGGTGGTCTAGCTATCTCTTTGTCACAGTTTGTCGGTGGCCATTCATATGAACTGATAGGTTGTTGGTTGTCGTGGCCACATAAAAAGCAGCATGGTGGTTGCAGCTGAGTATGTAGATCAGATGACTGCTTTCACAGGTAGTCCTACCTTTGATGGGATAGATGATGCCTGTGACCTGACTGGAGTAGGTGCTTGTGGTGGTGGGAGGTTGTATGGGACAGGTCTTGTAACCAGGTCTGTTGCATTGATATGAGGCAAGGGGTTGGGAGGGGGTGTGGAGTAGGGATAGACATGAATATTGTGGGTTTGGTGTGTGGCAGAATATCCCAATGGGAGGGATGGGAAGGATAATGGATAGAATATTCCTCACTTCATGGTATGGTGAGAGATAGTTGAAACCCTGACAGTGAATGTGATTCAGTTGCTTGGGTCCTGTGTGGTGATCCTTTCCATGCTGATTCTGCAGAGAACATAATCATTCCGTATCTTATCAGTCCACCTAATTTTTACATTCTTCTATAGCACAACATCTCAGTTGCTTCAATTATCTTCTGGTCCAGTTTTCCCTTAGTCCATGTTTCATCACAGTGCACTAAATGTACATTCTTAGAAATTCCTTCCTCACATTAAGAGCTATGTTTGATACTAGTAGATTTGTCTTGGCCAAGAAAGCCCTATTTAATAGTGCTTTTTTTTATGTCCTCCTTGTTTCATCCATCATGGGTTGTTGTGCTGCCCAGAGTTCCTTAACCCTTTAACTACTCTGGACATGTTAATGTGCATGCCTTTGTACTTGTCCCTGTGTGCTCTGAATGTGTTTACGTGCCCCACCAGTCCTTCTACCTGGTACTCTGAACGTGTCTACTCTGGACGTGTTAACGTGTGCACATTTGTACCCATCCCTGTGTGCTCGAACGTGTTTATGTGTGCCACCAGTCCTTCTACATGGTACTCTGAATGTGTCTACGCGTTAAAACTTGGCTGCTTGGTGATCCCCAATTTTGATATTATGTTTCTCATTAATCTTGTTTCTGCTACTTCTCATAACTTTTGTAATTCGTCAATGTACTCTCAATTCATATTCTTTACTTGTTAGACTGTTCATTCTATTCAATAGATCTTGTAATTCTTCTTCACTTTCACTCAGGATAGTAATGTCATCAACAAATGTTATCACATTGCTGACATTGTGGAACTCCCTGCCTCTCCAAAGATTAGGTCTGATCCACTGTCCAGCAATCTGGTCCACTGTCCAGCAATGCCACTACCATGTGGAATTTTAACAACATTCTTGAACCTTATTTTATTTCCGTCATTGTTTCTTTGATGTGTAGACTGAATAGCAGAGGTGAAAGACAAGGGCAAAAGACTACATACCCTGTCTTACACCTTTTTTAATCCGAGCACTTTGTTTTGGTCCTCCAGTCTTATTGTTCCCCCTTAGTTGTACATCTTTTGTATATTATACATCTTTTCCTATAGTTTACCACTATTTTTCTCAGAATTTCAAACATCTTGGAAAATTTTACATTGTTGAATGCTTTTTCCCACCAAATCGTATGAATGTGTGTTGATGTTTCTTCACTCTTGCTTTCATTATCAGCTGCAATATCAGAACTGCCTCTCTGATGCCTTTACGTATTGTAAAGCCAATCTGATCATAATCTAACAGTTCCTCAATTTTCTTTTCTGTTCTTCTGTGTATTGTTCTTGTCAGCAGGTTGGAGTCATGAGCTGATAAGCTGATCGTGTGATAATTTTTGCACTTGTCATTTCTTGCTATCTTCGGAATTGTGTGGATGATGTTTTCCAAATATCTGATGGTATTTCACCAGTCTCATACCTTATGCACACCAGCATGAATATTCATTTTATTGCCACTTCCCCAGTGATTTTAGAAATTCTGATGGAATGTTATCTGTGACTTCTGCCTTATTTGACCTTGAGGGCTTCAGTGTACTCTTTCCACCTATTTGCTCTCTCCTCTGGATTTAACAGTGGAATTTCCATTGCTCTCTTAATGTTACCACCCTTGTTTTTAATTTCACTGAAATTGTTTTGACTTTTCTGTATGCTGCATCAGTCCTTCTAACAATATTTTCATGAAGAGTTTTCGCCTTAACTTCTCTGCGCTTCCTGTTTATTTCATTCCTAAGTGGCTTGTATTTCTATATTCCTGAATTCCCCTGTAAATGTTTGCACTTCTTTCTTTTGTTGATCAACTGAGGTATTCCTTCTGCTACCCATGTTCTTCACATTTACTTTCCTTGTACATATGTTATTCTTTCCAACCTATGTGATTGTCCTTTTTAGAGCCTAATAGAACTTCAAGCATACTTCTTCATTCCTTATTACTGCCATACCTCACTTCTTTGCACATTGATTTTCCTAACTAGTCTCTTCAGCCGACTCTTCATCATACTAAATTGTGATCTGAGTTCGTATTTGTTGCTGGGTACACCTTTAATCCAATATCTGATTTTGGAATCTCTGCCTGACACGATGTAATCCAACTGGAATTGTGCTGTTATCTCGCAGCCTTCTCCAAGTATATCTGAGATGCAGGATTTGTCTTGAAAAACGGAAGATACAAGAGCTTAAGATTATGAAGCACATCGCATATGGTGAGACCAAAAAGATGTATAAAGCCGTGCTGCGAACCTCATTTGCTTCAGTTCTTAAACAACATGTACAGATAGCCATTGGTGCCACACAAATGGAGGTTGCTAGAGTCAGCACTAGTACCTGCATTTGACAGTGCTCATGTGCAGCTGCAGTCATTTTGAAGCCTGTCCTTCTCCCAAGAACTTCAGAAGAGGCCATGGTTGCTGACATTCTGGAACTCCCTGCTTCTCCAAAGATTTAGTCTGGTCCACTGTCCAGCAATCTGGTCCATTGTCCAGCAATGCCACTACCATTTCTGTAGTTGTGGCTCCAAAGCCACCTCAGACCAAAAATCAAAGTCGAAGGTGAAGAATTACCCACTGGGGAAGGGGGCGGGGGGGGGGGGGGGGTGTAGAGAAAAGTACACAGTCACACGATGTTGATGCCAACCTCCCAGAAGCCTCTCTCGAATCTTCTTCAGAGGTGATGGATCTTGATGTTCAGCAGTTGAGGTGATCATCTTGCCCCAAGACTGAGCCTCCATCCAGTGCAGGCTCCCTTCCTCAGCAGAAAGTCAGTATAAAAGTGCTACCCCTGTGATAGACAAGCTCCCATCCAATGGTGGAACATTAATGGCTGCAGGATACATGTGGAGGAACTGAAACTCCTTGCACAGGAATTCTCCATGTGCATGTCCTTGCAGGAAATACATTTTTAAGCATCTGGTGTCCCTTTCCTATGAGGCTACGTGCTCTATCACATGGATTACTTGACTGGGGAAAGGCCAAGGGAGGTGTCACTGTGTTTACCAATAACATATAGCACTGCTCAGCTCTCCCCCTGGCTACTGACCTGCAAGCAGTTGAAGCTGAAATTCATGTGTGTCAGAGGATCTCTGTTTGTTCACTTTATTTACCTACATCTGATGCAATAGACTCTGTGGCTCTCACAGATCTTGTGGAACAACACCCCTGACCATTTCTCCTACTTGGAGACTTTAAAGCTCATCATGTTTGTGGGGATCAGCCTGTACTTGCCTTAAGGGTCAGGTTTTGGACAGCCACATGACATCTCATGAGCTGTGCATCCTCAACCCAGGCACTCCCACCCATTTCTGTGCCGCCACTGGGTCATTCTCAGCCATTGACCTCTCTGTCTGCTCTCCAGCCCTCGTAGACTTTGTTCTGTGGGAAGTAATTGATAACCTTCATTCTAGTGACCACTTCCCACTCTGCATTCACATATTGGATTGCAGCCAAGGAGGTGTGTCACGATGCTCAGTTAGTTCAGTGTGCCATCCCCCTGGATGCTATCGCCTCACTGTTGAGATATGGAGTCTTGCGTCGATGGGAGGATGAGTGTCTGGAAGGGACAGACAACAAGCTCTGTCTAGTAAAGCCCACAATGCGTTTATGGGTTACCTTCGTCCAACCACTTGACAGGACGAGGTCCTTCTTACTTGTCTGCACATAGGCCACAGCCCTCTGATGCGTGGCTTTTTGTTCTGGCGAGAGGACCCTCCAATTTGTGGTGCTTGTGGCATACAGATTACTGTGCTCCACATTTTATTAGACTGTGTTTTATTTTCCAACCAGTGAGCAGCCCCAGGTTTGCCAACAGATCTCCCCTCTATTTTAAGTAATGTTCAAATGAATTTGGTTAGAGCTTTAAAGTTTTGTAATTTGTCCAATATGTTTCTGACAATTTTATGGAGATATTTCCAACATGTTAACAAGGTGCCTGGCTCACCCATGTTTTTTTCTAAGTGGTCAGCCAGTCACATTTCACTGTGCCTTCGTTTTTAGCTCCTGTTTTAATCCCAGGTATAGCACCTTTAACCTTTCTCCATTGTCTTAAGGCATGTGAGGTAGAGTGATTGTGTGGTCAATGCAAGTGACGTGGAAGTGAGTTCATGAGTGCCATTTTATAGGTTTCTTCTTCACTATGACCGAGCGAGGTGGAATGGCTGTTAGCACACTGGACTCTCATTCTGAAGGACATATGATTTTTGAACAGAATATTCACTGTTACTAGCTGAAATTTATTGTAGAACTCAATTAGCCTTTCTACTCTCTCATTCCTACTAATAAACCCATATTCTCTCAAAACTCTTCCTACTAATCCTTCCCCTACAATCGTGTTCTAGTCTCCCATGACTATTAGACTTTCAGTTCCCTTTATTTACTGAGTTGCTAAGTCACCCTTCAGTATCCTCATATACTTCCTCTATCTCTTGCTTGCAATATGAGCATGTGTACTTGAATGATTGTTGTCAGTGTTAGTTTGCTGTTGATGCTGATAAGAACAACATTGTCCCCAAACTGTTCACAGTAACTAACTCTGTCTTTGGCATACCTTCTTATTCATAATGAATCCTATACCTGTTATACCATTATATGTTGTTGTTGATAATAACCTACACTTCTCTGACCCAAAATTCTTGTCTTCTTTCCATTTCACTTCACTGATTTCCATTATATCTAGATTGAGCCTTAGTATTTCCTTTTCAGATTTTCTAGCTTCCCTACTACGTTCAAACATCTGACATTTCATGCCCTGACTTGTAGAATGCTACCCTTTCATTGGTTATCCAATCTGTTTCTCATGGTCACTTCCCTCTTGGTCTTGGCAGTCCCCTCCTGCAGATCTGTGTAGGGGACCAGTCCAGAATCTTTTGCCAATGGAGATATCATCATGAAACTTTTTCAATTACAAGCCACATGTGCTGTGGATATACATTATGTGTCTGTAATGCAGTGGTTTCCATTGCCTTCTGCATCCTCATGCCGTTGGTCATTGCTGAGTCTTCCACCTTTTAGGGGCAGTTTACCACCCTAAGGGCAAGAGAACCTCTGTCCACTCCTCCACCCTCTTTGAAAAGGCCATTGGGCCACCATTGGAGATGAGTTTATTTTAAAATTTAAGCAATGGTGAGGGTGAGGCTCGAACATGGGACTCGGGACATTTTGATTAGTGGTCAAAGATGCTGCCCCTACAATTACGGGTGCTTCTCCCCCTCCCCTCAGCTCCATCGTATGTCAACACATTCGTCCTCCATGCTAACCATCCAGAATCCCAAACCACTCACCTTGCTCATATTCATTGATGACACCTTTGTAATCTGGAGTGAGGGTCAGGATATCCTTTCCATATTCCTCCAAACCTCAACATTCTCTCCTCCATTCACTTCACCTGGTCATCCTTAACCCAACAAGCCACCTTCCTCGATGTTGATCTCCACCACAGAGATGGCTATATAAGTACCTCCGTCCACATAAAACCTACCAACCACCAGTAATACCTCCACTTTGACAGCTGCCACCCCTTCCATAAAAAGAAGTCGTTACCATACTGGCCGTGGCTGTCACATCTGTAGTGACAAGCAGTCCCTCTCCAAATATACTGAACTTGCCCTCCCACCTTGTACACAAGTAGATCTCATATGCTGTCTCTTCAGTCACCTACCATCTCTATCATTCCCACTGTCCAACTACAAAGGATTACTCTCTTCTTGACTCGGTATCATCCAAGACTGGAGCAACTGAATCACATTCTCTGTGCCCTGAAATGAGGAATATCGTACCCAATATCCATTCCATCCCTCCTGCAATGGTATTACAATGCCCATCGAAAATAGGCAATGTCTCTGTCAATCTCTACTCCACCCTTGTTCCCAACCCCTTGCCTTATATCCCTGCAATAGACCTAATTGCAAGACCTGTTGCATACAGCCTCCCACCACCACCTACTCCAGTCAGGTCACAGGCATCACCTATCCCATCAAAGGCATGTCTACCTGTGAAAGCAGTTATCTGATCTACAAATTTAGCTGCAAACGCTATCCTGCTTTGTACGTGAGTATGACAACCAACAGGGTGTCTTCCGCATGAATGGCAACCAACAAACTGTGTCCAAGAGAGTGCTGGACCACCAGGTTACTGAACATGCTGGCCAACATAGTGTTCTTCACTTGAATGACTGCTTTGCAGCTTGCACAATGTGGAACCTTCCTAATGATATCAGCTTTCCTGAATTGTGCAGGTGGGAACTCTCCTTGCAATACATCCCATATTCCCATAACCCATCCTGGCCTCACCTTTACCTGTCTTTCCCCTCCCTGGTGCCACTCCAGCACTACAAAGCTTTCTGTTCCACCAATGTACACAGTAGTCTTTTTCCCCTCTTCTACATCATCCCTTTTCCTCTCTCCTCATCCCCTCCTGCCCACAAACCTCGTGATTGCATCTAACAGCCCTACCTTGTCCCCACAATGTCTCTGCATGTTCGCACAAGCAGCACTCCTCCCCATACCTTGCTATCCTTCCCCTCCCTGCTCTGGCCTTCTCCTTACCCCCACCACCCACAGATTGCATTCACTGCCAGGTGTAGTTGCTGTGTGTAGTCTGGCATTGGCAGCCAGAGACAACGATCATGTGTGTGAGTTGTCCTTGTATGAATGTGGTGTGTTTTCTACTTTATAAGAAGGCTTTTGGCTGAAAGCTCAAATGTATAGCAGTCTTTTTTTATGCCTGTCTGCAACTCAATGTTTCCTCTCTCCTTTTCATAAACCCAACAATGATTTATTGTCAATTGCATTATCGCCTTCTTTATTTGTTGTTGACACACCTTGTGAACTACATACCTGTTTTCTTCAGCTTAGTACAGAATGTGTTCACAGGAATATGTCACTTTTACTAATCATAAATTTGATAAAATTGTTATTCAAAGGATGGAAGATGACACCAGTGATATACATCAAAAAACAGATGACAATTTTGCAATTGCCAGTGATCACAATTCTGCTTCTGAACAGTAGTATGTTTCAGAGGAACAACTTTAGGGCAGTGGTGATGGGGACCGTTCTGTTCCTTCTAACTTAGATGAGGCAGGATCAGCTGTTCAAAAGGAATATTACTGTGGCAAGAATGGTTTTAGGAGGTCAATGGAGGCTTGCCGAAGTCGATTTTCAAGGACATTAAGAAACAATATTGTTTTGCTGTGTCCTGGTCTTCATTTTGTAGCCAGACCACTTGGGCATCATACAGACCTGAAGAAACCCAGAATTTATTAAGTGATATCACAGTGTTGCACAAAAGTTGAGATTCACAAAGCTCAGACTTGAATGTGAAGAAATACAGTGGAAAAGTGCAAACCTCTGTTGTGAGAGGTTTGGATATGATTGAACTCAAACCATTCTTTGACCTCCTCATCTATACATTTATTTTTAAATTGATCCATGAGGATAGCAAAATCTTTAGGTGGGGGGGGGGGGGGGGCACTGAAACTCATGTCTTTTTTAGGCTAAGATCAGTGTCCAATCATCCAACATTGATTGAAATTAAGCTTAATGAGAAGCTCAGACACACAGGCACTAGAGTTGTTAAAATATCACAAAATTCTCACAGCGGCACAGTGAAAAATAATGTTAGTATGTCACAAGATTCTCATAAAAGCACAGTGAAAATTAATGTTAGTATACTGCATCAGAATATCAGGGAATTAAAAAACTAAGTAGATGAGCTTCTTGTTTGATTAGAAGATTGAGAAACTGAGGGAGGAACAGATGTACTACGTCTGTCTGAACATCATATAGCCGTAGGTATGGAAATGGTAAATGTAGGTTTATATAAGCTTTCAGCAAATGCAGGTAGAGACACTATAGAGAGGAGGAGTTCCATATTCGAGGGCTGTTCAATAAAGAAAGATCTTTTTTTTTTTTGACAACATAACTATACTCATCCTCATAATTTTGATGGTCCTTCTCTAAGTAGTCTCCCATGAAAGTGATGCAATTGTCCCAGCACTTCTGCCAGTCTTCAAATATATGCTGGAAACCATTTTTTCAGTGGCCCTTCAAAATCACTTCCGCAGCCCTCACCACTGCTTCTGATGATTGATAATGCCTCCTATGAAGGCGTTCCTTCATGTTAGGAAATAGAAAAAAGTCACATGAGGCTAAATCTGGACTATAGGTAGGGTGAGGGATGCACTTCGTGTTGATTTTTGCAAGATATTCAGCAACAACATTGGCAATATGCGGCTGCCCATCATCGTGGTGCAGCTTCCATCCTGCTTCACATAAATGTGGTCTTTTGTGCCTGATATGGACTTCCAGTGTTTTCAGGACATTCCTGTAGTATTGTCCAGTTACTGATTGTGTAGGTGCAACACGCTGATAAACTATTCCATGAATATCAAAGAACGAGGTGACAATAAATTTCCCAGCAGAAGCAACCACTTTTTGCTTTTTTGAAGGTTGATGATTAAGCAGATTTCCACACTGAGCTCTGCTGTTTGCTCTCAGGATCAAAATGATGTAGCCAAGTTTCATCAGCAGTGATCACATTTGAAAGAAAGTCTGGATCTTCCTCTAACATCAACTTTAACTCTGTGCAGACCTGCATGTGAATATCCTTTTGTTCAGGAATCAACAGTCTTGGAAACTATCGCGCACAAACATTTGTCGTATGTATTTTTTCTGTCACCAACGTGTGGGTGGCACCCAATGAAATGTTCAGTATTTCAGAAAATGATCTTAAGGTAATTCGTCGATCCTCTCTCAAATGCCATAGAGCTCTTAGTCAGAGACATTCTAGAAGCATTTGAGGACCATGTGCACACACAGGTAACCTTCTGTGATCTGAGCAAAGCTTTTGACTGTGTTGACCACTCACTTTTGCTCTCTAAACTTGAGTACTATGGAATATGTGATAAAAGTTTAAAACTCATCAAATCACACCTCAATAAAAGGAAATAGGTGGTGAGCTCAGGAAGTCATCTGTCAAACATACTCGAGGTTCAACACGGAGTGCCACAGGGATCTAAAGTGGGACC
Organism: Schistocerca nitens; assembly: GCF_023898315.1. NCBI lineage: Eukaryota > Metazoa > Arthropoda > Insecta > Orthoptera > Acrididae > Schistocerca > Schistocerca nitens. Next base: position 496,465,644 of record NC_064619.1, on the reverse strand, counting down.
ACTTCTTTTCCTTGTACGCATAAATGACTTACGAGGAAATATAGCTGTAAAGACATATATGTATGCAGATGACACAACTTTTCTATCTGCAAACCATGAACTTGATAACCTTGTAAGCGATATGAAATTGGCAAAAGAAAATGCAACACCATGTTAAATGCCAATGGTCTGCTATTAAATGAGGGAAAGACCCAGAATTTGTGGTTCAGTCTATCAAAGACTACAAAAATAGAAAAACAAAAGGCAAAGTTTTTAGGTATCGTACTTGACAACAGTCTAACATGGAACTCTCACATTGATCACATAATGGTTAGGTTGTCAAGAGTTATATATTTGTTGAAGAGACTGATGTGTTGTGTGACATTTGAGTACGTAAGGACAGCGTACTTTGCCTTTTTTCAGTCTGTTTTAAGGTATGGGTTAATACTCTGGGGAAACAGCAGAAAAATAAATGAAATTATGGTGATCCAGAAGAAAGCAATTAGAGTAATGGCTAAGGTAGATAATAGAACACATTTTAAATCATTGTTCATTAAATATAGAATTTTAACAGTTATTAATTTATACATTCTTGACAGTGTTAACTACATACTTGCTGAACTACCTAATTTAAGTGTAAGAAATCAAAGGCATGACTACTATACAAGAACCTGTACTTCTCTGCTGTTGCCACAAAATAGATTAGCTAAAACTAACAACAGTCATAAGTATATGGCAATTAAAGTATATAACAAATTGTCTAAAAATGGGTCAATCAAGCCTGACAAATTATTTAAAGAAAATGTTCATAACTTCTTATTAACTAATCCATTCTATTCATTAGAAGAGTTTTTAGAAATGCCCTATATCAACTTAAATATGTAAAATTTATTTTGTAAAATTAATAGGTTAAGTGAACTGACGAAGTCTATTGCATGTAATAATGCTGAATGACCAATAATGAATCTGAATCTGAATCTGAAAATGACAGCCACAGTTTTGATGTTTTCTTCTGTAAGAACAGTAACACCTTCATTTGAAATTGATTCTCTCCACTCTTTTAAACATTTTAAGCCACCTTTGGGGAAAGAACAGACTCTCCATAAGCCTCCTGTAACATTGGATAGGTCTCAGCTGAAGATTTGTTGAGACGAAACCAGAATTTCAAAGTCACATAGTGTTCCTCTGTGTTACCTCCATTGCAACAGTTGGCGGTACTGAACATGTCTGACCTTGCCTGCGTCTCACAGGTGGGAACCAAGAGTCCCAACAATGAAACTACTATGGCACGTTTGTTGCACATTAAGCTGATAGAATATCATAAGATTAAATTTTAGTGCAAGAAATTATGACCATAAAAAAATTATGATCTTTCTTTATCGAACAGCCTACGTATGTAAAAATCTGTCATAGTGTGAAAAATTTGGAAACTAAAAAGTTTTGTGTAGAGCGACATATAGAAGCATGTGTATGTGAGAGCTTAAACTAAATAATGGTACATTTATAATTGTAGCTGTGTATAGGTCCCCACTGGGAAATTTTCAGCTATTTTTGAAAAACTTGGATTCTTTGTTGTGCTATCTGTCAGATAGATGGAAGCAAATTATTGTTTGTGGGGATTTCAATGTAAATTTTCTGAAAGAGTCTGATAGAAAGCTTGACCTTGAAATATTACTTGGTTCTTTCAATTTTATGTCAGTTATTGATTTTCCAGTTCTGGTGGTTCAGGAAAGCAGCACACACAGATAATGTTTATAGACCAAGATAAATTTAATCAAATAAAAACAATTTCTGTTAAGAACCATCTGTCTGATTATGATGCACAGCTAGTTACAGTACATGGCATAGCTCCCTATAGTATTGCAAAACAGCCCTTCTAAATACTGCATTCAATTAACTATTTAACAACTGAAAATTTTAGGGAAAGCTTACAACAGTTAGACTGGATGAGGGGCACAGGGAACCTGATGCTAATTTAAAATTTAACCTATTTCATGATACCTTTGTGGGTATATTTGAAAACAGTGAAATATAATTGTAAGAAACCATATAAAAAGCCTTGGCGTACTAAAAGGATAAAAATATCTTGTAAACAGAAAAGGGAAATGTATCCTATAGTTAGGAGGAGTAATGATCCAGAAACAGTGAAACATTACAAAAGCTACTTAAGAAAAGTTATTGAAAAGGTTAGAAGTAGGTGTATTATCTTTGAGATCAGCACATCCGAAAACAAAATTAAAACAATTTGGAATATTGTTAAAAAGGAAACAGGGAAACCGAGAGCAAGGGAAGAGTGTATTTCTATCAAACTCAATGAAAAGTTTGTTAACAAGCAGTTAGAAGTAGAAAACATTTTTAATAATCATTTTTTAAGTGTTGTAGAGAAAATAGGATCCAGCTATTCATTAGAAAATGCAAGGCAGTATATGGAAGAGGCAATACCTATGTCATTTGATAAAACTGAAATTCAACCCACCTGTCCTACTGAAATTAGGAAAATAATAAATTCACTCAAAAGTAAAAGCTCATATGGAATTGATGGCATTTCCAACAGAGTACTAAAAGGTTGCTCCCAACAGATATGTAGGATTTTCAGCCACATACATAGTAGCTCAGCTCACTGAAAGAGGGTATTTTCCAGACATATTGAAATATGCTCTTGTTAAACCACTGCAAAAAAATAGGTGTAGATCTGATGCTAACAACTACTGTCCAATCTCACTTCTGACAGCTATATCCAAAATTCTTGAAAAAGTAATGTATTCAAGAGTAGCATCACATATTTGTAAAAATGGAGTACTAACAAAATCTTAATTTGGTTTTCAGAAAGGTTTTTCAACAGAAAATGCTATATATGCTTCACTGATCAAATATTAACTGCATTGAATAACTGAACATCACACAGTGGGATATTTTGTGATCTCTCAAAGGCTTTTAATTTTGTGAATCATGATATTCTTCTCCACAAGCTTAAGTATTGTGGTATAAGTGGGACAGTGCACTAGTGATTTAATTCATATTTAACTGGAAGAATGCAGAAAGTTGAAATTAATTGTACAGATAGTCTGCAAAAATCAGCAGAGTCCTCTAACTGGGGAGGTATCAAGAATGGTATCCCACAGGGTCCAGTCTTGAGTCCCTTATTGTTCTTAATATATATTAATGACTTGCCACCCTATATTCATGAAGATGCAAAGCTACGAGGTGCATTTTTTAAGTAAGGTCTGTTTGAACATAGGTACACAACGAAAGTACACAATGAAAGGTATTTCAAAAAAGTAAAATTTTTTCAGAAAGTACATACTTCACTCTATTTTTAACATAGTTGCCAAGTTTGTTCAAACACGTATCATACCTCTCAAACAATTTTAAAATACCCTCTTCATAAAACATTGCTGCCTGCACCGATAGTCAAGAGTGCACTGCCGTTTTCACGCCGTCGTCATCATTGTAATGGTTGCCACTGAGGTGTTGCTTGAGGTGAAGGAACAGATGGTAATCGCTCGGTGCAAGATCAGGACTGTAGGGTGGGTGGTCTAAAACTTCCCAGCCAAAACTGTCCAATAAATCGCGGGTCTGACATGCAGTGTGAGGTCTTGCATTGTCATGGAGAAGGGCAATTCCCTTTGTCAGCATGCCGCATCTTTTGTTTTGAAGCACTCTACGTAGCTTTTTCAGGGTTTGGCAGTATGCTTCTGCATTGATAGTGGTTCCTTGTTGCATGAAGTCAACCAACAAAACACCATGCCTATCCCAAAACACCGACACCATGATTTTACACTGGGACAGAGTCTGTTTGGCCTTCACCTTTACAGGCAAGTGTGTATGTCTCCATTCCATGCTCTGTTGCTTCGATTCGGTTGTGATGTGTGAAACCCATGTTTTGTCTCCAGTTACTATCTGACTCAAGAAGCCATCACCTTCTGCATGATAATGAGGCAAGAACTTCATTGCACACTCAAATCTATTGTTCTTGTGGTCCTCTGTTAGGAGTTTTGGGACCCAACGGGAGCACAATTTCCTAAATTTTAGGTGTTCAGAAACAATGTTGTAAAGCACTGATCTCGACACGTCAGGAAATTCATTTGAGAGACCTGTTATTGTGAAGTGCCTGTTCTCACAAATCCTTGCTTCAGCTTTAGCCACCAAATCGTCTGTAATCAAAGAAGGGCGAGCAGAGCGGTCCTCATCATGGACGTTGTCATGGCCATCTTTGAATTCTCGTACCCACTTTGCTTTCACTCATAACAGTATCATCGTACACTTCGTAAATCTGTCAATGAATTTCTGCAACAGACAGGTTCCTTGGTGACAAAAACTGTACCACTGAGTGAGTCTCACACTTGGCGGGTGAGTTGATAGTCTTAAACATTTTGAAAGCACAGAACAGAACAATACAGGTTAGCTACAGAGCTGAAACTGAGCACAGTTGTTCCTGACGCATGCCGATACACAACATATGCACTCATTGCGGTATGCGTGCGAACTACTAGTGTCTACAACAAAATGGACCTTACTTAAAAAACATGCCTCGTAATTCTTTTTGCTGATGATACAAGTGTAGTAATCATACCCAAGAAACAAGAATCAGCTGAGGAAATTGTAAATAATGTCTTTCAGAAACTTATTAAGTGGTTTTCTGCAAATGGACTCTCATTAAATTTTGAGAAAACACAGTATATACAATTCTGTACAGTAAATGGCATAACACCATTCATAAATATAAATTATGAACAGAAGTCTGTTGCTAAGACAGAATATTCAAAATTTCTGGGTGTGTACATTGGTGAGAAAATGAATTGGAAGAAATACATCGATGATGTGCTGAAACGGTTAGGTTCAGCTACTTATGCTATTAGGGTTATTGCAAATTTTGGTGATAAACATATCAGTAAATTAGCCTACTATGCCTATTTTCATTCACTGCTTTCATATGGCATCATATTTTGGGATAATTCATCATTAAGAGAAAAAGTACTCATTGCACAAAATTGTGAAATCAGAATAATAACTGGAGCCCACCCAAGATCACCTTGCAGACATTTATTTAAGAAACTCGGGACATTCACAGTACCTTCACAATACATATTTTCACTTATGAAATTTGTTATTAATAATCCATCCCAATTCAAAAATAACAGTGAAGTGCATAGCTACAACACCAGAAGAAAGGATGATCTTCACTATTCTGGGTTAAATCTGACTTTGGCACCGGAAGGGGATGAATTATGCTACCACAAAAATCTTTGGTCATTTGCCAAATAGCATTAAAAGTCTGGCAGAGAGCCAGCCATAATTTAATAACAAATTAAAAGAATCTCTGAATGACAACTTCTTCTACTCAACAGATGAATTTTTAGATATGTAGTAGTAAATGAAAAAGAAAATAATTATTTTGTGTAAAGACAACTGTTTTCACTGTGTCATGAGCCACAAGAGAATTGATGTCCTTTAGAACCTTTGCTATGATGACTGTCGAGACAGAGTTGAATGAATGACAGCTGAATCAGCAACAGCTATAGCTGACATTTTTGCAAAATTTGAAGAAAATTGCCAGACAGCTTACACTACTGGTCCATGTGTTACTACCAATGAAATGCTGTGCCCTTCAGAGGGAGGCGTAGGTTCGCGATCTACATGCCTGAGAAATATTGCAGACGTGAAATAAAAATTCAGAGCCTAGTTGACTCCAAAACATACTATTTTTTGAAAGGCTGTATTTAGACATGCAAGTTTTCTTATGGGTGGGTTCTCAGAGCAGATGATAGGAACTGTTCACTTCCTACTCAAGCATACATCTGACTTCTTACACCAATCAAAAGGACACATCACAATGGGATGACCTACAATTTGTATTCTTCTGTGGAACTTGCCCAAGAAATGGAAAAAATGGATTGATGCTGGCTGGTACAATGAGGAAAATCAAAAGAGAAATGTCTAAGGAATTACAGCCTAACAGAAGATTTCCTGTAGACTCAAATTAATTTGGGTTCCCAAAAATGACATTACTTTCACACATTCCAGAGATAAACAGAGCTGATGTTCAGCTATTCATTATGCATCATGTGCTGGACACAAATGAGAAAACATAGAAGCCAGAGGTTATTCAGTTTTATAATAGAGGGCAGACTGCCTTGGTGAAAAGTGTTTACCTATAGTTCAGGAAGGAAAACCTGTTGGTGACGCATGGCAATATGTTGTAGAATTTTACATGTTAGTTGTGGCAGTTCTTGTGTGTTGTACAATAGCTATCCCAATAATAAACTTGTAAGGCAGCTGAAGTTTATGAAGAAATTTGCATAGCAGCTAGTTACACCTCACAAGAAGAGACGAATTCAAAATATCCAACTTTTCGTGAACTGAGGGTTTGTAAAATCGAATTTTATAAAACTTAAATTAAAATTTTGAAATGATTTTTGCATTAAATCTTCATTAAACATAGGGACCTCAGAGACCACGCCTTGTAGTATACATTTGAGGAAAGTCACCTCATGGGTTAAGGGTTATCACCATTTCAAAGCATGTGAAACAATCTGTATTTACACTAAAGAAATATGTAGCCCATCAATGGTAAGAGTTTCATCATCTGTACACTTCCACTGTGTGTCAATGTGTGTTTGAAACTTGTAATATTAGTTTGGGAGGTTCTACCAATTGAGATTACTCACTATAACTTCTTCTGTTCTTAATTATATTGTGTAAAAATATTGTATATCTATCTTCAGTTATTTATGTACTGAGCTTTTCTCTACATTTCTGCCTTGCAGCTGCACTCAAATGTATGGCATGTATTTTTTTTTCTCCCTGTAAACATACACTTTGTCTTTAGTTACTTGGCTCCCCTGTGTATTGTTGTTTAATATGTGACCCTTTTGACAGAGCTCCTGTTATCGACAGCATTTTTAAAATTCTTATTCCATCAAACTGTTTCTTTTGGTTTTTGTATATTGCTCTATCACCCACATACTTTATCTGCTGAATTTATTACACCTGTCTTCAGGTGTTTCATCCTTTATATATTGATTTTAGTTCTTATTTTGATAACAGCTACTGGATCCTTACCATAATTTTTCTTATGTTGTTCAGTCAGATGCCTAGTTTTTAATTTTGGGATTACTTTGTTATTGATTTTGGGAAGCCTTTTCTCAACAATATCTTGAATTACAAATTTGTGGTCTCTATCTGTATCTTCATTTAGAAGCCACTCAATATTGTCTTATGCTGAAATACAAATTATATCTATCCCATTGTCACTCATGATGTTTGATTGTTGAATTTTGACTACTTACTATATATCGAAACTTTTTAACCTGATGAATATGTAAATTGTCATCATAGCATGCCATGCCATCAACATTTACATCAGATTGTTCTTTTCCTGTATAATTTTGTGTCTATTTTGTACATTGTAATATCTTTACTGTATACAAAAATGTTTCAGGGGAGCAACAAAGAAATAACTATAAATCTAACAACAGATAAAATAGCTTCATGTACACATACTGTATACTCTGTAATTTTGTAACTGTGTTCTTCAGTTGCTAGATACGTAGAGGATGGTGGGATACTGATCAATGTGTTCTTAGAATCTTCTGTGCTGACAGCTTATCAGAATTTAAATAATATGTTTTCACACAATGCAGATACCTGACCTGCAGAGCTTCCCTTCAGAATTAGTAAAGTGTCTATGTAAGACTCATTACAGATAACAGAGCTTTCTTGTGAATTTTTTTTCCCAGACTGTAAATAGATTTGTAGCCCATGGGCAGTAGTGATTTAATAGGCTGCATAACTGTATTGTAAATGATGTATCAGAAGGTAATTACTATCGGCATAAAATAACTGCATGTTCCCACAGCATTTTGGCATCGATGCAGTTCTGTAGGCAATGACACTTTATAGCTTCCCCAACTGTGAATGTATAAATAAATGACAGTTGTTAATATTGAATACAAATATTTAGCAAAATTTAAAAGAAAGAGAAACAACTATCAAATTCACTGTATACACTTATATTAAAACTTTGTAATACACACACATATAAATCTTCCATCTCATTTTTAAAGCTTGTGGTTTAATGAAAGAAAAGTGTTTACACTGGCCTCAAAGAGTTTTCAGAACTGAAATGTTCACAATATAAATATGTTTCGTATAGACAAGTACATTTACACTAGGAAGGAATCTGTTACACACTTCCACAGTAAAGTCAAAATAAAAAATATTGGTTGTATGAAATCTAACAATCAAGAAGACAAATCTTCATATGTTAAACACAGTCTTTTTTAAAAACTATCAATATTGACTTAAATTTATATATTAGATTTCTTACCTCTTCATAACTTTAATATTATTACTGTTACTTGTGAAGAGGAGTAAACTGCATTCCATTTAATGGAAATTTCATTTGTAATCTGAATCGTCCATGATAACGTTTCTCATTGTTTGCCATTAAATATATGTCAAATAATCAGTTAAATTTTGTAAATATATGCATCTACATACATACTTCATACAGTAATGTCCCCAACTATGTCACCAAAATTATGACTGTACTTACACATCATGTAACAGTAAATAGAATTATAATATTATGAGTAACATTAAACATATTTCATTTTGATGTGTAATACATAGCAAGACAATAGATTGCATGTAAATAATATTTATAGTAAGTTTTATCTGTTTTTCTTTTTCTCATATCAAGTATAACGATTATTGTTTACATTTGGTCATATAGTCAGTAATAATATACACACAGCCTATCAGCATCAAGTGAAGTTCCAGTGGAACAAGCTGTCCCAGATACAATGTACATTGTTAATAATGTCCATGTATAAATTACAAAAGAAGGTGTTTGTGGATCATTCAGATCAGTGAGCAAGGAGAAAACACAGCAGCATGACGTTGAAGTGACATATACATATCATAAAAATGTCTTGCAACATTACTAATGTGAATGACACATTTCAGGCATTAATATCTGAAAAACCATACTGAATAATTACTCAAAAATTTACATTCATTAATAAATAATTGGGTATAGAAGCTTACAGAAAAGAATGTGGAATGCAACATGAGGAATTCTGTCACCAAGCACATTATTCATTTATTATTTTAACTGGTGTATACTAAATGAAAAGTGAAAACTTACATCGAATGAGTTGTAAATACGATGAAACCACCACAGTACTACTTAGTGAAATGAGAATTTAAACAGTTATACAAGCATTTAAAATTTGTTGTTATCTTCTACTACTGTAGTACATGCTGTTGTTAAGCACTTTTAGCAATAATTGCTGTAATCAATACATGAAATACATTAGATCTTTATATTTCATTGTTAGGCTTCTGATTCCAGATAAAAATGAACGACTGCTTTGCATCAAGTTACAAATTATTTTCAGCATATTTCAGAGTTACGATTTTCCAAAAATGATGGAAAATATTTTTCTCCATCTCTCTTTATCTTCCACTGTCTCTCACATTGATACATATGTGTTAGAATGTGAATGCCAGCTTTTCAGCTCTGACTGAGTTTATGCACGTTATCATTCACCTTTTTTTGTGTACTTTATGCTGAACAGTTATTAAAAGAGTTTATTACAAGGTGTTTTAATGTTGTGCATCTGTTTATTTTTTTAACATGTTTTATTGTTGCACACATTTGTTTAATCACTGACACATTTTCTGACTTTAGATTTTTGTAGCAGCAGGGTATGTGGATGGTACTCTAATATTTATGTTGTATAAAATGGTATTTTCTGTCCGTAAAGATTTTTATGATACAACATTTTCCGTATTGGACTTTAGTTGTCAATTATAGATTGCAGCTCGAGATGAAAGGGAATACACAAGTATTAAACTTGTGTGGCATTCTAGAAATTAGAAAAAATATTCAACAGTATTAGGAGAAGCCATTGCAAATGTTCATTAAATAACTGTGGATTTTCTTTCTTTAAAATTAGTTACATTAATAATTTATGTACATATTGATTTGATTTGTAATGTTTGGTAGAGATTGAGAAAGTAATATCAGTTAAACTATAGATACTGTGTTACTACACTAGAGTGATTATATACTTAATTATAGGGTACCATGTAATATACTGTCACAATCAGTTTAATATTTGAGGTAGAGACAGTGTTTTGTAACAAATCCTCCCACCTTCAGCAGGAAATGACATCTCATACCAAACATACAGTGGAGATACTAATTACTGAGGTTATTCATATCTGGTAATGGTGTTGGGTGGCAATGTCCCATGAAAATAAATAAAATATTTTTATAACAGACATATCCAGTATGCCATAAACTCTGAGAATTTTCTATTATTACTCAAACAAAAATAGTTAATAGTAAAGATTTGAGACTCAAAATAAATTGCAGTGATGCATTTTTTGTGAATGATATTCTTGGAAATTATCAACATACCCATAATGAATGTAACAAGTATAGTCATTTACATAATTCTGGAAAATGTGAGAGTCATTGTCATCGTGCTATAAAATTCGAAAGTATATATTGTGTCTTACTGCTTCAGTTTTTGCGTTAATGAAACTAAAGAAATTTTGATAGTTCTGTTTCTGGTAATGGAAATAGCAAACATAATTTTATTGCAATCATTTTCTTGTTGATGAAACTGTGAATTAATTGACCAGGCAATCTACAATTGTTTCCATCATAAATACAGGTGTGAAATATTACCTTATACTGATGATACTCAATGTTAAGGTGTGTTCTTCAATGCGAAAATTTGATTCAGAAATGGCCAGTATCTGTTTGACATTTTATTTTAATTTTCAAAGGCATAATTTTCATTTAAGTTGTCAGTTTTTATATTAGTGTATACTTTTTATCATAACATAGAACATAGTTATATATTTTGTTCTTTAAATGGCATTTTTATGTTATTTCCACTTATGAAAAGGACAAAGAAATTGAAGTGGTTCCTTCAATGATCTAGCTATTTTTATTTAGACCAACACTATGAATGCTGAGCAATGGCTTATGAAGTAGAAAAAAGTCAGGAGGCTTACTATATTTGATGATCCCATTCCCATATAGGCACTGCTGCAACAAAACTTTTGAGGGCACCTTTCCCACACAGTTAGTTTTGTAGGATATTTGGGCCAACTTAGCACATAATTCTCAGATCAGATGCATGGCAGATTGATGATTTCTCCTCTTTCATAAAAAATTCTCACCAATGACACTTGAAGGGGTAATTTTGTATATTAAAGCTGCACTGAGTTGTGTGACTATATGCTGTTTATAGTGGTTTTTTTTCTGGTCCCTTAATCAATCAGTAAGATATTGAAAATGTAAAAGTGTTTTTATGTGACAAGTAAAAGTCATGATGAAACATAAATATTTCAGAATGTATGTGATAGGTTATTGAATACACTCCAGTAATTATTCCCCATGAATATAGAAATTCAGATAAATTCTCATCAAGAAATGTTATCGAAAATATTTTTATCATGAATCTTGGGAACTGTCCATTAATGAATGATTGTATGAGGCAACTGTGTTAAATTTTTATTTAAGGTAGCACTTACTCGTAGTATTTCTTTCGAAGAAGAATTAGAAAGTCAAGAAACAAGCAAAGTCTGTGGTCCATCTCTGACTTGCAATACAACATTTAAAGTAAGAGCTGTTGATCAGCTCATCTGGTCCCTTTGTCATTAATTCTGGCCTTCAAATGAGGCATCACAACTGATTGGTTAGTTTGCTGCCAATCACTTGGGTCAAATGTCTAAATAATAAAATCACCATAATACTATCTTTATTACAGCAACTGTTTAAGAAAATGTAAACAACAGCCAAATTTTATACAGGTACTCAAATATAAAATATCTTAGTTTCTCTGATAACTGGAGATTTAACATGCAGAGATTTAATATGAGATAAACACTTATGTTTCTGAGCCCTGTGTTATTTTAGACTGTAAGCTTTGCTCCAGTTGTTAGACGAATTATAGCTTTTTCTAACATTTTTTTATAGTTGTATGAAGACAAGTTCAGCATTGAAATCTGTTGGTTAAGTGGATTTTATTACAAAGTTTATTTGGCGGAGTAGCATGTTCATTGCTGTTACAGACGCAAAACCATTATCTCTATAAAGAAAAGGAAGACCTTGAGTGACAAAATAAGATTAAAAAAGAACTAAAATTTCGAATTTTTTAGTAAAAGAAAGACAAATGGAAATTACATCATTTTTATGGTATGTATAAAATTTCTTTGTGGTGATGTGACAAATAGCATAAAAAACTCTATTGTTTATAGGCAAAGATCCCAACATGTACCTACAGACTATTCTTTTGTGCAATAAACTTTTGAAATGAATTTACATTTCTTTGGATTTCATTTATCTCATTTGTTATCTTTTGATATCTTTTATTTCTCTAGATGTGTCTTTTGCTCCAATTCCTTCTCTTTTCCTGTGTTGCTATTAAGTTTTATGCCCCCTCTCCCACTTTCCCCTTCCCCCTTCTTCCCTTTCCCCTTTCCCCTTTCCCCTGTCCCTGTACATGCTTTCTGCCAATGTTTCTGTTTTCAGTCTGTTCTTCACTACTCTCTCAGGCTTCTGATCCTTTCTGCAGTATCTCATGAGACTTGAAGATCTCACTGGTTGCTAATATTTCACTATAGAGTCTCTCTCATTATGTCGTGCTGTATCCTCTGGGCCTAGATGGTTCCTTATATGCACTTTTAGTGTCATTTCATCTGATTCTTTTCTATCTTCTGTGGTATGAGGGAGTCCTTAATACAGCAAGATTATGTTTGTTTAATCTTTAGTTTTTGTTGATATCTTATTTCCGAGTAAGTAAAATCTTTTTCTATTTCTATTTGCATGAAATATTTTTAACATGTTTTATGTAAGAAATAAGTGGCTTATCAAATAGCTTATTTCTGTATTGAATTTAAGCCAGGTTTCCTATTAAAATAGTTTGTGTGTGCGTTCCTTTTTATCGTGTACGTCATGCTACTGTAATATAATGGACCCGTATTGTGGACGGACCACATTTCATTACAGGTCTATGTCTCATATACTTCTTATATCCATTATACAGATTACTGAATGCCATTAAAATCTGAAGCAGGTCACAGAAGAAAATTCTAGGACCTGCTGTGTAAAGTGTATCATCCAATACTATTGTCGAAAGATCGTATATGTCATTGTGTAATCTTATTTCAGTGTAAGGTGGGCCGATTTGTACGCATTCCTTACATGACAGATGGAAAATAATAAGAATTATGTTACATATAGGTCCTGTGAATGAACAGACACTGAAATGATGAGACATCTTATAATGCTGGCTAAACTATTCATTTGCGAACTCTATTGATGTTAATAATATATTTTTAATTGAGTAATATGCTTTCATTCTTTATCAGTTTCATATGTGAGAGAACCACATATCCTCAATGGTGCTATTTTGTTTTTGGTGGTTTTCACATGTTTCCTGGTGTATGTTGCCCAACATTGTGTCATAAAATTGCTACAAAATCAGAACAAGACTTCATGAAATTTGCAATTGACTATATGACACCACAGATGTGAGCATCATTGTCATTGGAACTATAGTACCAGAAGATTTTCACATGATCTGGCTTGCCGACGAATGCCCAGCAGGTGTCTGAGCAAGCGACGGCCACTGGAACGCAGCTTCTTGTCCTTGCGCAGCTTGTGGCGGTCACGATGTGGGTTCAACTGAACCTGGGCCAAGATACCCACGAGCAGCTCATCAACATTATGATCCAGTCCGCTTGATGTCTCAATGAACTTGCAGCCACAGCTGTTGGCCAGTTTCCGACCCACTGTAAATGCAAAACAGTGTGAGTGGCAGTGAATGTGAGGAGTTGGAAAATAACAAATCATATTTTCTAGAGCATACAATATGTAAGTATTACAGTGTTTGAGCTCAGTTTCCAATAATACAAAATTGAAAAATAGGCAAAGACTGCAAATTCTAATAATAATTCCTTTGATTATGCACATCGATTAGCATTCTTTTTGTCTAAAAAATGTGAACTATAGCAATACAGTTACTCATACACAGAGTTGACATAACATAAAAGTTATATGCTTCATTTAGCTTCTGCATCATTTTCAACAGCACTTTGCTTATTTGACAAATCATCTTTGATTTTGTATAAATAACATAATTATTTTCCACACTGACATACAAATGACATGTAAAACCAAAGACAGTTACTGTAGTAGCCACCAGAAAGATCGCGGGAGGCGCACATTGGCACGGCGCGTCACGGGCGGTAGTTGCCGCAAGTAGAGTCCCGTCCACCAGAGGGCACGCGAGAATTCAGACGCGACCTCTGCCGGCGTAACAACAAGATCAACAACAACAACTCCAGCAGCACGGGCCGTGCCTGTTCAGTTAACATCGGGCATGCCTAGGACACAGTCCCGGTCTACGCTAAGTGAAGTGCGACGTAAACGTGAACAGTGTTACTACACAATTGGCGACGAGTAGGGTCGTTCTTTCGCGTGTTGCGTCGTTGTTCCGGTTTCGCAGTTCCTCCACGGCATGGAGGATTTGGTGCGAGTTTTGGTTGCGCAGCAGACGGAACTCATGGCCACCATGAAACAAGTGCTTCCGGGGTTGCTCTCCACGCCGTCTGCTCCGGCGCAGTTCCCTCCTCCCTTTCCCCCGTATGACGAGACGGCGGAGGATTGGGACGCATATGAACATCGCCTTCGGCAGCATTTCCAGGCGTTTCATGTCGCCGATGCGGAGGTATGTCGTGCTCTCTTCTTGTCTTGGATATCTCCCTCGCTGTATCAAGTTTTGCGGCAGCTAGCGCCGTTGCAGGAACCCTCGTCCTTGACTTTTGACGCATTGTGTTCGTTGCTGTCTTCATATTATCGCCGCCGCACGCATGTTGTGGCGGCTAGGGTCGAGTTCTATCAATGCAAGAAACAGCCCCATCAGTCTTACCGGGCGTGGGCCGCAACCCTGCACGGTCTTAGTCGTAAGTGTCATTTTGTCACGGAGCAGTCGCGAGAGTCGTATGCCCACGTTATGGTACGCGACGCCATTGTTCGTTCGGCCCCTGATAGGGAGGTCCGGCAATGGGCCCTGCAGTTAGAAGACCCTTCCCTCGAGGACGTACTGTCCATCGCTCAATCGTACGAAGTCTCGCACGCGGCAGGTCAACAGCTGGAAGCGTGGTGCGACGTCGCGGAGGTTCAGGGTGACGCGGCCGCGTCCACTGTGTCCGGGGTGGACGACGTGCGAGCGGTACAATCCGGCCGTTATGGCCGCTCCCGCACGGCGCGTAAACAGAATTCCGGCCGCCGGCCCCTGTTGCCGTCCTGTGCGTCGTGCTATATACATCACGATCGGTCAGAGTGCCCCCAGCGTTGGGCCGTTTGTCGCAAATGTACTAAAAAAGGTCACATTGCTAAAGTTTGCCGCTCAGCCTCCAAAGCATCGAAGGAAGCAAGTACAGCGGACATGGACGTTGACATTCAGGAAGTTTCATCGGGCCAGGCTCCCGATGCATCGGCCCACAAACTCTTTATCGAGGTGTCGGTTCGGTCGCGCCGGTTACAACTGCAAGTAGATACGGGCGCGGCAGTTTCGTTGTTGAATGCCCAAACGTATCCGGACCTTGGATCGCCCCCGTTGGCGCCAGTTTACCGGCGTCTACGCGGTTATGGTAAACATTTCATTCCCCTACTGGGTCAATTCACTACCGACGTGACTTACAAGTCAGTCACTCGGCCTATTACTTTTATTGTTGTCAGTGATGCGAGCTCCGCTAACCTTTTTGGCCTGGATGCCTTTCAGGCTTTCGGTTTTTCTATTGCTGACACCATACAGTTGGTCTCCGAAGATGTTCCCTATCACTCATTGGAATCTTTGATCTCAGACTTTCCAGATATTTTTGAGGAGGGCCTGGGGCGTGTTTCCGATTTTGAAGCTCACTTAACATTGAAGGCGTCGGCTCGCCCGCGTTTTCTACGCGCGAGACAGATCCCCTTGGCTCTCCGCCCTCAGGTGAAGGAAGAGCTAGACCGGCTGACAGCCCTAGGGGTCGTTCTTCCCGTTTCTTCCAGTGAGTGGGCTTCGCCCCTCGTTATTGTCAAGAAGCCCTCGGGAAACTTACGTCTTTGTGGCGATTTCAAGGCCACCCTTAATTCCCAATTGGTGGTGGACACCTATCCTTTGCCTCGTGCTGATGAATTGTTCTCCGCCGTGGCGGGAGGCCAATATTTTTCGAAAATCGCTCTGTCGGAGGCTTATCATCAGATACCACTTGATGAGGACTCCAAACGGCTGGCGGTCGTCAACACCCCGTTTGGCCTTTACCAATACCAGCGGTTGGCTTTTGGAATATCCAGTGCCCCGGCGATATTCCAGCGTTATCTTGAGCATGTCACGTCGACAATCC
This sequence comes from Schistocerca nitens, assembly GCF_023898315.1. Lineage (NCBI taxonomy): Eukaryota > Metazoa > Arthropoda > Insecta > Orthoptera > Acrididae > Schistocerca > Schistocerca nitens. The sequence continues at coordinate 496,449,246 of NC_064619.1, read as the reverse complement.
CTCATTGTATTAATTACCTGGATGACATAATTGTCACAGGCCACAGCACAAAGGAACACTTGCACAACCTTCGCACCCTCTTTCTCAAATTCAGGTCTGTGGGCTTGCGTTGCAACCTGCATAAATCAACCTTCTTCCAACCGTCCATTGAGTATGTGGGCTACACCATATCTCGGCATGGCATCCAGCCACTAGGAAGTTTGGTCCAAGGTATCGTCAACCTTCCTCGGCCCACTTCGCTCAAAGAGTTACAAGCTTTTTTAGGCAAGATAGCCTATTACCACCGGTTCATTCCCAGGGCTTCCACTATAGCCCACCCCCTGTACTGCCTTCTGCACAAGGGTGTTCCTTTTGATTGGTCGCCTGCATGCGAGCGAGCGTTCACCGCGTTGAAGGGCCTCCTCACTTCAGCCCCTTGTTTGGCTACTTTTGATCCCCGTAAGCAGTTGGTCCTGGCTACAGATGCTTCGCAGTATGGGGTGGGGGCGGTCCTGGCCCATCGCAACGCAGACGGTTCCGAGCAACCACTGGCGTTTGCGTCTAAAACGCTTAGTCCCGCGCAGGCCCATTACTCCCAGGTGGAAAAAGAGGCTTTGGCCATTGTCTACGCTGTTACCAAGTTTCACCCTTTCTTGTATGGCACGAAGTTTCAGTTAATCACTGACCATAAGCCGTTAATATCGTTATTTGGCCCTGCCTCTCAGATTCCGGATAGGGCGGCCCACAGACTACAGCGCTGGGCCTTGTTCCTCTCTAAGTACCATTATGCATTCATTTTCGCCCTACAGGACAGCATGCCAACGCCGACGCTCTTTCCCGTCTTCCGGTGGGCCCGGATCCTACGTTCGATCGAGAGGAGATTATGTGTTTTCATTTGGATGTGGCATCCCGCCAAGCAGTTGATGGCTTTCCGATCACTAGTTCTAGAGTCGCCAGAGAAACGGCGGCTGACCCAGTTCTCCGGCAAGTAGTTCGCCTCATTCAGCAGGGGTGGTCCTCCCGCCCTCCGGGCCGGGCCTCGGACCCTCTTCGTAATTATTTTCTTCTACGAGACCGCCTCTCGGTCTTGGAAGGAGTTCTCCTTCTGGCTACCGATGATACAGCTCCTCGAGTGGTTGTTCCTGCAGGTTTACGAAGGGAGGTCCTCACGTTATTACATGCAGGGCACTGGGGTGTTTCTCGTACTAAAACCTTGGCTCGCAGACATGTGTACTGGCCCGGTATTGACAGAGAAATTGAGCACTTGGTGGCCGCCTGTTCCCAGTGTGCGAGCCAACAAGCATCTCCCAGGGCAGCGTTCTCTTCATGGCCGCCGGCAACCCAAGCATGGGAACGTGTTCACATCGATTTTGCGGGCCCGTTTCTCAATGGCTTTTGGCTCATTGTCATTGATGCTTATTCCCGATTCCCATATGTGGTCCGCTGCTCCTCAACCACTTCAGAAGTTGCAATCCAGGCACTAGCAAAAATCTTTTCTGTGGAAGGTCTGCCAATCACCCTGGTCTCAGACAATGGACCGCAGTTTATTTCGCAGACCTTCCAGGATTTTTGTAGGCGCTTCGGTATTCGGCACGTTTGCTCTCCCCCGTTCCATCCACAATCGAATGGGGAAGCCGAGCGCATGGTGCGCACATTTAAGACGCAGATGAAAAAGTATGTGCACGAATTTCCTGCAGAGGAAGCCTTGACGTTTTTCTTGACGGCATACCGGACCACACCAATGGGCGACCGCAGCCCCGCAGAGCTCCTCCATGGGCGTCAACCTCGGACTCTGCTGCACCTCCTCCGGCCTAGGCCTCGCCAGTCTTCACAACACGGAGTACCTGGCTTTCCACTGGGTATGTCCGTCTGGGCCCGTGGGTTTGGTCGCAATCCACGTTGGATACCGGCGGTGGTCCTGCGCCGAAATGGCCGCCGGCTCTATACCTTGCAGGCGGGGGATCGGGTGGTACGTCGTCACCAAAATCAGCTACGTCCACGTTCGGGCGCCCACCCTCCCACCTCTCGGACACCGGGTTCCCCATTGCCGGCACCTGTATTGGTTTCGCAGGGGACGTTACCTCCTCTCCCCGCTGTGACTCTGCCGCACGGCGATGGTTCTCAGCCTTGGCAGCCTCCAGTAGCTCCAGCACCGGCATCGCCATCATTAGAGATGCCCCAGCGAGAGCCGGCCCCCCTAGCAGGCTCGGTTTCTCAGGGGGCTAGTTCACCTGTGGTCGTCCCTTCCCTTTCGTCCCCGCCGCTTGGTCTTGCCCCTCCTGAGGTGGAACAGGATCCGGAGTTCGACAGCTTGTCACCCGTTCTGTCCCGAGCTCCGGTTGTGGGATGACGGGGGCCCCTTCGTGTGGGTCACTTCCAGCCGTATTCGAAGGTTCCAGCTCGAGGGTTGGCAGATCCCCTCGACTCCCGCCATCCAATGGATGTGGAGGTCATCGCTCCTGCCCGACGCTCCACCTTCCGACGCAGTGGATCACAGTGGCTTCACCCCCCGAAGGAGGAGGAGTGTAGTAGCCACCAGAAAGATCGCGGGAGGCGCACATTGGCACGGCGCGTCACGGGCGGTAGTTGCCGCAAGTAGAGTCCCATCCACCAGAGGGCACGCGAGAATTCAGACGCGACCTCTGCCGGCGTAACAACAAGATCAACAACAACAACTCCAGCAGCACGGGCCGTGCCCGTTCAGTTAACATCGGGCATGCCTAGGACACAGTCCCGGTCTACGCTAAGTGAAGTGCGACGTAAACGTGAACAGTGTTACTACAGTTACATTTATAGTATAACAACACACATTAATAACTACTGGTCACTTGCTGTAAATAAAAGAATAACATGTTGCAAATGTAAGCCTAACACAAAAATTGGTGAAAACAATGGCATGTACAAATAACATAAAAATGGAACATGATGTAAGCTTAAGATGAAAGACCAGAGAGAAGAAAATGAAAGAAACTAAACACTTTTAGACAGAACATCATTATAATGTACTGACAGAAAATCATCATAAGACTGTATATGTGATGTGAATATGCATGCTGTTTAAAAAAAACCATCTGCCCAAGTACTATCTGTACTGCAGGGTCTATAAGTAGGCATTAATACCAATTATTATGCTTCTGCTATTACATTCAATCACTGCTGCCACTGTATATTAGTGCTTACGTATGATAGTAAGCAATTATCTTATTTTAATTTCAACCCAAAGGAAATTAAAGAAATCACTGCTTCAAAGCAAACAATTGTTTCTTCAGCTCAGATGTTCAAGTTATCATTCATTTGCTTTAGATAAAATGTTATATGCATATGCAATGGGTGATTAATTAATTATGGCACATACCAATGCAAATTTAACCAGCTACAGTAGTCATCAAGTAGACCACGGTACTTTGTTAGTTGATAAATGAATCAACCAGTAGGAATTAGTAGTGTCTGATGGAAAAGTGAAAATATTTATTAGTGCTGGATAAAGGACAGATCATTAGTAACCTGGGTGTAAGTGTCTGGATTTGTGAAATGTTTGCTAGCTGCAATAGTTGAGTTTGTTACATGGTGACAGTGCATCTCTGAGAAGCAGAAGACTTCACAAATGCAACTATTTCTTCCCTTAGGAATAAATAACACAGCTATGCCCATATATCTCTATTTATGGAATCTTATTTTGTTTGGAATGAATCTTTGAAAGATTAAGGTTAGTGTGTTTTATGTGAACTATTGTCTCCTGCTCCTAGTATTTATGAATGTGAACGCACATATATATACAGGGTGGAGAAAAATTGGCAAAAAATTGTAATTCTGGATAGTTGATGCCAGTAGGAACCAAAATTACTAATGTTGTATAGGTCGACAATGCAGCATTTTTAAACTACAGAAACTTTGCGCCATGCACTCCGACTGGCCAAAGGATTTCCCTGCGTTGAAGGGCAGCATTATGGTTGTCAGGTCACACATACAAACATCCCTCACCCTGTCACTGCCCCAACGTGATACGCACACATGTTGAATAGGTCTTTCTGTTTGTCTCTACCTCACATCAGAGGCATTCACATGTAAGCTTCACTTTGAAGTACACACACGTCACCTGCGATTTAGTAATACAGTAAGCATGGCAGCACAATATTTGTTTGAAGAACAATGAGATAAGGTTTTTGTTTGTGGACTAACCAACAGTAACGTGCATGAAACTCAACAGTTGTGTGAGGAATGGTACCCAGCAAGACACCACCCACACCCACAAACAATTACAGCAATTCACCGGCAACTTGGTGAAACAAGCTCATTAGCGAGATATCATGGTGATGCTGGAAGACCTCAAACACAATGGGATGCTGCATTTGAAGAGACTGTTCTCGAGTGCTTTGTGGAAGCACCTACGACAAGTACTTCAGTGGCTGGACATGACATGGGGATCACTCATTGGTTAGTTTGGGAGGTTTTGAGGGTTGATGGCCAGCATTCATTAAGTTTCCACCCTATCCAAGACCTAAATCCTTTGGCGGACTATGAACACAGGCTAGGTTTTTGCCGGTGGTTTCTTTGGATTTTGCATTAGATCCTGACTTCCACACCATTGTGTTGTTTACCAACGAGTACACCTTCCATTGGGGTGGCTTTTATGACACTCAAAACTTCCATTACTGAGCAAGGGGAAATCCTTACATCACATACGTCCACGGACACAAGGAACAATTTTCGCTCAACATTTGGGCAGGCATTGTGGATGACCATCTGATTGAGCCAGTTTGTCTACCTCCTTGACTAACTGCGGCAAATTACCTTCAATTTTTGCAAGAAACTCTACTCAACCTGCTGGAAGATGTTCCGCTGGACATATTGCTACACATGTGTTTGCAGCATGATGGGGCACCTGCACATAACAGTTGTGCTGTGTGCGGGTATTTAAATGAACTCTTAGACGGTTGGGTAATTGGCAGAGGTGCTTGTAGGACATGGACCCGAGCATCTGTCGCATCAGAGGGTCGCCAGTTTGAGCACCTTCTTTGAGTAAACAATGTCCTCGCTACAAAAAAGGCCCTTTTCAGAACTGACACAATTTGTAAAAGACTTTCTGTGTGTGAAATAGCAGCTGTTGACAGGTTGTTCCCGGTACATCTTATCATGAAACTACAGTGGCTGTGTCGGGACCCCGGCGGGTTCGCCCCCAAAGTGGAAGGCTGGTGTGCTACCACCAAGCTTGTGGGTTGCCTTGGATACATTGTGATCACCGGCAGGTAAAGCATTCACATTCATGCATTGTCCAGAGTATCCGGCAAGAGGACAAACCCATGACCATTCGGGATACTCACAAAAAAATACTCAGAGAGCATTTATTGGCTTTCGGTGTGGCAGACTGGAATTAGTGCAAAGCTGTCTTCCTCTTGTGGGTTCCACCTTAAATGTATGAATTACAGTCAGCTTGCCCCTTTACAAGAACCAGCAGCTGTTACTTTTGATTGTATGTGCAGTTTATTGTCCAACTACCATTACAAACAAAAGCATGACATTGCAGCATGAGTTGAATTCTACCAATGCCACAAGAAACCGCACCAGTCATATTGGGCCTGTGTAGCCAAACTTCACGAGCTTAGCCAAAAGTGTCAGTTCATTACTGATGCCCACAATGACTCTTATGCACACTCTGTGGTACACAACACAATTATCTATTTAGCTCTGGACAAGGAAGAGCACCAGAAGCCTTTGCTCTGTGAGAACCCCCTGTAGGCAGAACGTTTGCAGCAAATAGCCCAGTCTTTTGAAGTTTCTCAGGCAGCCAGTGATCAAATTGAAGTGTGGGGTGATGTGGTGGTAGTGTCACAGGATGTGCACATTATTATGACAGATGGCTTACATGAGGAAGTGGCAGCAACAGCCATAAACATGTGGGCCCTATGTCAAGCAGACCAAGGCCAGCCCAACAAGCAGCAGTAGGCCGGCCCAAGCAACTGTGACCATGCCAGTGACAGCATTCTCTGTTTCCGTCTTGTCCTTTATGTTTTGTCCCACACAAACGTTCAGCGTGCCCTAAGCACTGGGCTACTTGTAATGCTTGCCAGATGAAAGGTCACATCCTCACCGTGTGTCATTCGCTGAAGGTTGCTCGCGATATGAGCATGGGTGTAAATTGTGTGACTCCAATGTTTGTGACTTCTCCCAAGTTGTTTATCGAGTTAAGCCTTTTTCTCCAAGTGCTCTGGCTACAGGTTGACATGACTGTTCTCAAACCTATGTGAGTTTAGGCCCACTGCCATTGACACTGGGCAGGCAGAAGCTGGTCAGTTATGACTAACAGAACATCATACTGTTGGGACAATTTACAGCATCTGCCTCTTACAAGTCAGTGGTTCACTCCATTACATTTTTGATGGTTGCTGATGCCAGTTTTGAGATCTTGTTCAGGATGGATGCATTTCAAACATTTGGATTTTTTTGTCACTGACGCCGTTCACCTTTTGTCCGATCAGGTACTGTATTCTCAATTGGAAACACTGTGTGAGAAATATTTGGAATGTATAGGGTGTGCTATGAATTTTTCTGCTCATATTTCTTTGAAATCAAAGGCTCAGCCTCATTTTTGTCCAATTCCTGTCACCCTTAAAGGTCAAGTGAAAGCAGAACTGTACAGAATTCAATCTCTAGGAGTGGTGTAACCTGTTATGGCTTGTAATGGTCATCTCCATTGGTTGTAGTTTGGAGGCCGTTGGGGAAAGTTCACCTCTGTGGTGACTTCAGTACTACTGTCAACGTGCAGTGAATACGTATACTCTCCCACACCAGGAGGAGCTGTTGGCGAAAATATCAGGTGGCAGTCTGAGGTGTATCTGCAGGTTCATGTGAATGCTTAGTCTCGGCAGGTACTGGTTTTGAATAATCCTATTGGTCTCTATCAAGATTTGTGCCTTCCTTTTGGTGTGACTAGAGCTTCTGCTATTTTCTAATGATTTTTAGAGCAACTAGATATGCATGTACCTGGTTTCATTAATTATTTGGATGACATTGTTGTCATTGGCTCCTCCATGGCTGATCACTTTAAAAATTTGTGCACTTTGTTTTATGTCTTACAGTTGCCAGGCTTTCAGTGTAACCTCACAAAATCTCAATTTTTTCTACCTTCTATCTTCTATTGTTTATTCAGCGTTTGCGGCATCTGCCAGACCATATCTCCACTGTTAAATTTATGCATGAAGGAGCTTCAGGCCTTCCTAGGTAGGGTAGCCACATTGGCCCACTTGTTGCATGCCTTATTGCACAAGAATGTACTGTTTTGCTGGAGCCCGGATTCTGAAGGTGCTCTTCAAGTGTTGAAATCCCAACTACTCTCAGCCCCTTGTTTAGCTACATACTCTCTGGACCAGCACATAGTTTTGGCAATTGATGCTTCACACTATGGCCTCAGTGCATTCCTAGTGCACCTCTATACCAATGGCTCTGAAAGCCCTGTTGCTTTCACTTGTAAATCTCCCACTTTGGCACAGCAGCATTATTCTCAGATGGAAAAAGAGGCTCTTACCGTGTTGTATTCTCTCCAGAAATTTCATGTTTTTTGTGTGGCTTCAACTTCCACCTTATTACTGACCATAAACCCATGGTTTCCTTGTTTAACTCTCACACTTCCTTGCTTGTCTGAGAATGGGTGCTGTTCTCACCTCACTACAATTATGAAATCCATTTTCGACCTACGTCTAAACATGCCAATGCAGATGTCTTGTCTCATCTTCCTGTCTGTCCTGATCCTGACTTTGATCGTGCAGAATTGCTTTGCTTCTGTCTTGATATTAAAACACAGGCCGTGGTTGAGGGTTTTGCATTTATGACCTGCTGTTGCCACTGATCCATTCTCTGGCAGGTGGTTTGGTTTGTTCAAAAGGGCTAGCCAGATAAACTTCTGGGATGGCCTTTGGACCCTCTGCACAACTATTTTTCATTATGGTGTCACCTCTCTGTTTCTCACAGTGTTTTACTGTTGTCAGTGGTAGACCTCTCTCCCAGAGTAGTCATTTCCACCATGCCACGGCGTGAGGTTCTACTCCTTCTCCAACAGGGCCATTGGGGAGTTCTGCACACTGAACTGTTAGCTAGGAGACATGTTCTTTAGCCAGGGATTGATGGCAAAATTGTATGTTTTGTCGCAGCTTGTGAGCAGTGTGCCTGACAACAGGCAGCTCCCAGAATGTCCCTGTCTCCCTGGTCTGTTCCCCGGCATCCATGTGTCCCTTCTGAAATTCCTATTGGCTCCTGGTTGTGGATGCCTTTTCCTAGTTCCCTTACATTCTTCAGTTTGCTTGGATGTCAGCTGCGGTCACAATTTGGATGTCTTTGTGGTTTATTCTATTGAATGGTTGTCTTCTACCTTAGTTTCAGACAATGGGTCCCGGTTGGTTTCTCACAAATTCCGATTGTTATGTACCTGTTATGGCATTTGTCATGTTACAGCTCTGCCATTCCACCCTCTATCAAATGCCAAGGCAGAAGGACTAGTGCATATGTTCAAGTCCCAAATGAAAAAAGTTGTTTTGGATTTTTCACTGGACAATACCCTTCTTCATTTACTGAGCATCTATTGATTCATGCCTATGGGAGAGCAGAGCCGAGCTGAGTTGTTTGATTGCTGGCAGCCACACATGTTCCTCCACCTTCTGCAGCCTGTGCCACACCTGCCATGGTTGGATTCATCTGGCTCTTCACACTGTAAGCGCTAGTGTAGGCACAAGGGTTTGGTTGCTGGTGCAAGTGGATACTGACCACTGTTGTCCACCTCTGGAGACACCATCATTGTGATGTCCATATCACTAACAGGCTGGTGGCGTAAAACTTTTACCAGTTGCACTCCCATTTGCCACCAGAAGCTACTGGCTCACAGGTGTGACCCTGCCACTGCAGCCCACCCCACTGCCTTCTGCCTTGAGCCTATCTTTGCCTGCTGTGGAGCCGCCTCTGTCCCATTGGCTGCCTCCTCCATGTGCGGCACCTTGGGGTTCCAGCTTCCTGGTGGGTGCCTGTCCATCTCCATCCTTGGGTCCATTGGCAATGCCTGCTGTTCTTGTCAGGCCGCCTACACTGGGCCCCTTACCATCATCACCTCAGCCATTGTTGCCAGTGGGTCCAGCCCTGTCTACTCTGCACTGGGACCTGCCTGCTGACAAACAAAGATGGTGATAGCACCCTCCTTTCTGATGCTGCCATTGGGCTCCAGTGGACCCATTGCCTTCGGGCATGCCTGCATCCCCATGCATTCTGGCCCTATGCTCTGGTGCCTGCCCGGGACCTTGTCCCACCCCCTGTGTCAGCACAAGCTGCCACCACTCTGGATCAGATGGATTTATCTATCGTTGGGTGTCTCCTCCATCACCTGGGCACCTGCTTCACATGAAGGAGAGGTGTGCTGTATCCTTCTACTAATGCATGTTAGTGTAAATGCACTGAGTGTGGTATCACCTCATGTGTGACCTTGAATCAGCCACCAACTGTATCAGCGTGGACTGTCCGATGGAGGCCACCTGTGGGATGCCTGCATGTGGCGCGGTCTCTGCCATGCTGTCTGTTGGCAACTCATGCTTATACATGCGTGGAGCAGTGCTGACTGACTCTCTCTATGTTCATAACGTTGTAGTGCCCACATCAGTTGTTCTGTGTCTTGTTCTACATCTACATGTACATTTATACTCCACAAGCCACCCAACGGTGTGTGGCAGAGGGCACTTTACGTGCCACTGTCATTACCTCCCTTTCCTGTTCCAGTCATAGGAAAATGGCATCTACCTGGGAGCCTGTATCTAATATTTTCTGGGTCTCATGAACAAATAAAGCGAGTTGGGTCTCACACGATCGCTGTTTCCGGAATCCATGTTGATTCCTACAGAGTAGATTCTGGGTTTCCAGAAACAACGTGATACGTGAGCAAAAAACATGTTCTAAAATTCTACAACAGATCGACGTCAGAGATATGGGTCTATAGTTTTGCGCATCTGCTTGATGACCCGTCTTGAAGACTGGGACTACCTGTGCTCTTTTCCAATCATTTGGAACCTTCCGTTCCTGTGGAGACTTGCGGTACATGGCTGTCAGAAGGGGGGCAAGTTCTTTCGCGTACTCTGTGTAGAATCAAATTGGTATCCCGTCAGGTCCAGTGGACTTTCCTCTGTTGTGTGACTTCAGTTGCTTTTCTATTCCTTGGACACTTATTTCGATGTCAGCCATTTTTTCGTTTGTGCGAGGATTTAGAGAAGGAACTGCAGTGCGGTCTTCCTCTGTGAAACAGCTTTGGGAAAAGGTGTTTAGTATTTCAGCTTTACGCGTGTCATCCTCTGTTTCAGTGCCATCATCATCCCGGAATGTCTGGATATGCTGTTTTGAGCCACTTACTGATTCAACGTAAGACCGGAACTTCCGAGGATTTTCTGTCAAGTCGGTACATAGAATTTTACTTTTGAATTCACTGAACGCTTCATGCATAGCCCTCCTTACACTAACTTTGACATCGTTTAGCTTCTGTTTGTCTGAGAGGTTTTGGCTGCATTTAAACTTGCAGTGAAGCTCTCTTTGCTTTCGCAGTAGTTTCCTAACTTTGTTGTTGAACCACGGTGGGTTTTTCCCGTCCCTCACAGTTTTACTCGGCACGTACCTGCCTAAAACTCATTTTACGATTACCTTGAACTTTTTCCATAAACACCCAACACTGTCAGTGTTAGAACAGAAATTTTCATTTTGATCTGTTAGGTAGTCTGAAATCTGCCTTCTATTACTCTTGCTAAACAGATAAACCTTCCTTCCTTTTTTTATATTCCTATTTACTTCCATATTCAGGGATGCTGCAATGGCCTTATGATCACTGATTCCCTGTTCTGCGCTTACAGAGTCGAAAAGTTTGGGTCTGTTTGTTATCAGTAGGTCCAAGATGTTATCTCCAAGAGTCGGTTCTCTGTTTAATTGCTTGAGGTAATCTTCGGATAGTGCACTCAGTATAATGTCACTCGATGCCCTATCTCTACCGTCCATCCTAAACATCTGAGTGTCCCAGTCTATATCTGGTAAATTGAAATCTCCACCTAAGACCATAACATGCTGAGGAAATTTATGTGAAATGTATTCCAGATTTTCTCTCAGTTGTTGTGTCACTAATGCTGCTGAGTCAGGAGGTCAGTAAAATGAGCCAATTATTAACCTAGCTCGGTTGTTGAGTGTAACCTCCACCCATAATAATTCACAGGAACTATCCTCTTCTACTTCACTACAGGATAAACTACTACTAACAGTGACAAACACGCCACTTCCAGTTGCATGTGGAGTGTCTGGTGGCTGAACTCTTGAACTCCTGAAGCAGTAAGGGCAGCTAGTTATTGGTAGGTTCAGTCAATGTGTACTACACAGGTGCTCTGTGAACTCAAATGGGATCCCTGGAGGGATGAGTACATTTTTAACCATCAATAAAGTGTGTAGAGCAGTGGCACTTGTGATGAACTGCAGAACGATGTTACAATCACTAATGTAGATCTCATGTAAGGACCATGTAAAAAAAGGTGAGAGAAACAGACTTGTAGAGAAGCATGTAAACAGTAGTTTTTCCCTCGCTCCATTTGTGGGTGGAACAGAAGAATCAATAACTAGTAACAGTACAATGTACCCTTGCAGAGTATGTGTATAGATGTAGGTCACTAAGAAGAAAACAAGCAATGAAAAGATGATGCAAACAAAGGCAGTATCTATCAGAATTCTATGGCTTAAGTTATGACGGGGCAGCTTACTAGGGTCTCTGCTTTTCCTGGTACTTGTGAAACATTTACAGATATCTTTAAACAATGAAGGTGAAATGATACTTTTTGCAAATTACACAATTATAGACAATTGAACTAAAAACTAAGAATTTCAGCTGTGATTCACTTGAATGAAATCAATAGGGTGGTTCTCAGTAATGAGAAAATTAAAGCATTATTCTTCATAAAGAACAGAAGAAAAACAGATCATAAACCCAGCTGTAAGAATTAGATGAAAATGTAGTTGAACATAAAAAATTCTTTGGGTTCCAGTCTTCACCACAATCACTTTCACCCCTTGGACAAAGTTTTTTTTCCCTACTGAGAAGCTGTGAGCAATTTACCTTCTGCAGAATGAGGACTTTTTTCTGTTCTAGAAGTTCATTTTTTTCTGTCTTCTGTTCAGTTTTCCTTGTTCTCCTTATCCTTCTGTTTCTGCTGGAGAGCATTCTGTACTGGTGATGTGAGGATTTCTAATTCCCTCCCCCCTTCCAGTTCCTTCTGTCAACTGATAACAATTCTGTCACAAGGAAGATACAGTAAAACTTGATCAATGTGGAACATGTATAAGTCAGCAAGCTGCCCAAACTGTAGAAGTATTTCAGTCTCGACACATTCAATACACTTTTACATGCAATTTTTTTTATAAAGCGAAATGTATATAAAGTGGAAACGAAATGCAAATTTATTAATAATTCATTGTGTAATGCAGAAAGTTATTTACAACTCTACAAGATCATTACTTTTAACTCAAAGACTATATATCCCTGACAATGCTGCTAAGTAGTGCCAAACCAAGAAAAGAGGATATGTGTTGTGGTTGTGGACATCAAACTGCACCACTCTGTACGACAACAAAAAAGTTAATGCGTAGTGTCAGTACATCAAAGGAAATGGTTCATTTGTGAGCACTATGTTTGTTGGGGTTTCTGGTTTTCCACTATTACTGATGCAGGGGGCTGCACATTGGATCACAGTAGTCCAACTGTGGACACTGCTGCAATGTGCGCACTGAAACAGGTGAGTATTTTTCTGATAAACAATGGTTTTACCCGGCAAGGTGAAGCATTCAAAAGAAATGCACTTATCGCATTATTTTCTGTCCACTTCAGTTGACTAGTAGCACTTTAAGTGATAAAATGATGCCAAACAAAAATTATGTGTCACTAACACTTACACTTAATGAAAACATTAAGGTAATTGAGGCAAGTGAGAAAGGCCAACTCTCCACGAAATAATGTTGCATTTCAAATGTGGTAAAACACAAATTTATAATACTTTAAGAAACAAGAATAAGATACTAGATGAATGGATGATTAGGAATGGGCAAATGAAAAGAAAGGCAAAGAAGACAGGAAATGAAGAAATTAATGAAATAATGTGGGAATGGTTTGTAAGTGCTTGGGGAAGTAACTTACCTCTGTCTGGACCCATGCTGCATAGTGCGCCAAAGAGCTTGGAAATGCGGGTTTTTGTCATACACAGGAAGGCTGAACAGTTTCAGAGCTAGGCACAACATTATATGGAATGAACTATGCGGGTAACCTAAGGATGTACAGGAAAGTCTAACAACAGAACAGAAAGCAATACTATATGTCCAAATTTTGGATTGTGACTTGAAAAACGTGTTCAGAGCCGATAAAATGGGTCTGTTTCATTGTGAACTGCCTTCAAAATCTCTAGCAATTTGAGGTGAAAAGTGGACCGGCAGAAAAATGTCCAAGGAAAGACTCACTGTACTGCTGTTGGAAACATTACATGAAAAGGGGAAGCCAGTGGTGATTGGAAAGATGACAAAACCGCATTGTTTTGAAAACATAGACTGCAGTAATCTTTTAGTCAAATGGTGAAGTGATAAAAAGGCATGGATGGCATATGGTCTTACAGAAGAATGGCTGGGATCTTTAATGCCAAAATGAAAACAGAAAATTGCCAAATTTTCCTTTTCACAGACAAAGCAACCTGCCACCTGAAAGTCAAGTTATCAAATGTGCAACTTGCTTGGTTCCCAACACAATCAATGGGCCAAGTGGTTATTTACACATTCAAGTCCCATTATGTGTGATTGTAAATGCAATCTTGTATTCTTTGTGTTGAAGAAGCAGAAAGTGCATTTGCTCTTGCACAGTCTGTTTCTGTCCTGGGTGCAGTAAACTGGCTTGGCTTGGCAGGAAGGGAAATAAAGTCCGAAAGTGTTACCAAGTGCTTCAGTAAAGCGGAGTTTGGAGCTCAAGAACAAGACACATTTGTGGCCATTGAAGCTCAAGGAAATGCAGCAGAAATTGCTTAATTAATTAAAATGCGAAACATTTCATGTAGTGCAGATGACAGTATTCAAAGTTACAACTTTTTGTCAACTCACTCCACTTTTATGTCAGCAACAAATTTAACAGGAATCCGCAACACAGGAGATGGTCAGGATGAAGAAAAGTAGCAAAATTATGACCCTAGAAAAATTAATTTCCCGAAGAAGCTATTGTATGTGTATTTGATCTAATGCAATTTAAAGTACACACAAGTTCTCCCATTCTCTTGAAACTATAGTACAGCGCAAAACACTGCATAGCAAAAACAATTTTGCAAAGGAAATTCATACAGATTTACCTCCGTGATATGTAGCAAAAAAGTGAAATGTAAAGCAAATAAATGTAGGAATAATGTGTGTTAGATACAACAATAAATGAATTTAAAGTTGGTGTAAAAATAGAGAAATGCTGCATTATTTATCAGTTACTATAATAGTCTAGTGTCCTATTGTACAATACATGGTAAACAAACATCTATTGTTCAGGAGTGCACATACTACATAAATTTATATTTTTGTGCATGATACCTGACAAATTTTATGTAGTCTAGTGAGTTTTGTGTAATCTGGAAACTTGCCAAATTTGGAAAATTATTTTAGGTCCATGGGATTCTATTTTGAGCGTGTTTTACTGTATTAGAAATGGACAAGTGTGCTGTCACACATGTGACAATGACTTCAAGAACTCTTGTAGAAATTTATGGCTAGGTTATTTTTGGTGGACCACTGTCTCCTGTCGCACTATTATGCTCGATGATCTGAACCAGTGGTTGGCAAACATTTTTACTCAAGAACCCAATACTGACAATGTGGGGCCACATATCTACAGATCTTCTTATTAATTGGTAACTTATATAATTTAATATGTTGTGCACCCCTACTAATAGACTAATTGGCTGCCAGCTCCCAATACTAATCATTAAAAGTTGGTACTGTTCAGAACATTTGTGTTGAATGTTCTCAGTTTCAGATTGATGCCACCCTCAATGATCCCAAAATTGTAACATTGTAAAGGGGCCCTCTCACACTTAATATTTCTTGCACAACACTAAACATTTTGCAATAATATTGAGCACCTGAGAGTAGTAATGACAGTTTGTGCAGTATATTGAAGGAGACTGCAGAGGTTTAAAAATACAGATGCTATCTCAATATATAGTGCAAGATATTGTACCATAGGACTGCACAATACCCAGCACTTTCTGCAGAGACTTAATGATTTGTGGATATGTTTAAATTTTAAATTTCATGTTCAAGAAATAATCCACACAGAAGAATCGTACAAACATTTTGTGACCTAACCATCGGACAGTCTCCTGTATGGACAACATAGTAATAAGCATCCCTGGTGTAGAAAAACAACTGAAAGTTTTGAAAGCAAACAAGTCATTAGATCCAGATGGAATCCCAATATGCTTTTAAAAAGAGTACTTTACAGCATTGGCCCCTTACCTAGATTACCTAGACTACATTTATCATGAATCTCTTGCCCAGCACTAAGTCCCAAGCGACTGGAAAAAAGTGCAAGTGAATGCTGTGTATTAGAAGGGTAAAAAAACAGACCCACAGAATTATGGACCAATATCCCTAACTTCAGTTTTCTGCAGAATCCTTGAACATATTCTCAGTTTGAATGTAATAAACTTTCTTGAGACTGAGAAGTTTATGTCCACGAATTGGCCTGGCTTTAGAAAGCAACATTTGTGGGAAACTCGGCTTGCCCCTTTCTCACATGACATATTGTGAACTATGGATAAAGGACAACAGGTGGATACCAAATTTCTAGATTTCAAGGAGGCATTTGACATGGTGCCCCACTGCAGGCTGTTAATGAAGATACAAGCATATGGAATAACTTCACAGATACGTGAGTGGCTCAAAGATTTCTTAAGTAATACAACCCAGAATGTTGTTCTCAATGATGAGCATTCATCAGAGACAAGGGTATTGTCAGGAGTGTCCCAGAGAAGTGTGATAGGACTACTGTTGCTTTGTATATACATAAATGATTTGGCAGATGGGTGATAACTTGGCTTCCCCATCTTCCCAGCGTGAGTAAAAGTGCTGGCGATATCTTAATATTATTCAATGACTGATCCACACCAGCTGGGGTGCTGACTGCCCTACACTGCTGCAACTGTAAAAAGCCCTTGTGCAGTCCCGTATTGATTATGGGAGCCTGGTGTATGGTTCAGCATCGCCCTTAGCATTGTAGCTGCTAGACCCTATCCACCACCACTGTAGTGTCTGGCTTGCGACGGGAGCTTTTTGAACAACCTCTTTGTGGAAGCTGGTGTCCCTCCATTATGGCTCCGGCAGAAACTAGTGCTTGCAAATTATACCACCCACATTCATAGTGTGCCTCCACCAGCCCAATTACTGTCTCCTTTTTCCTAACAGAGCGATCCATCTTCCAAAATGGTGGCCCAGAACAGGGCATTCCCTTGCAGTCTATTTCCGGTCACTTCTTACTGAACTCGACACTTTCCCTCTACCACCTTTCCTGTAGATCCACTTATGTACACCTCCATGGTCCATCAGCCACAGCATCATCTGGACCTATCACAAGACCCAAAAGGCTCAGGTCCACCTGAGGCCCTCTGCTGGCAATTTTTCTCTATTCTTGGCGAGTTTCAGGGCTCAGAAATAGTCTACTCTGATGGATTAATGGTCGACAATCTTTTTAGTTTCACTTACGCTCACGTTGGACATACTGAACAGCTCTCCTTCCCGGCTGGGGCTGCAGTGTTTTCACTACAGAGATAGTAGCCATCTATTGTACTCTCGAGCATATCCACTCCTGCGCCTGGCAGTCCTTTGTTATCTGTAGTGACTCCTTAAGCAGCCTAAAAGCTCTCAACCAGTGCTTCCCTCACCATCCTTTGGTACTGATTATCCAGGAGTCTCTTTATGCCCTTTGCAACAGTGGACGTTCAGTGACCTTCATTAGCCCGGGCAATGAACTTGCTTACTGTCTGTCCAAACAGGCTACCAGTAAACCAGTTCTGGAGACTGGCCTGCTGGAGACTGATCTTTGCCACAAAGTTTTCACTATCTGGAATACTGAATAGCACACCCTCAGCACACCAATTAAACTCCGTGTTATCAAGGAGACACAAATGTGTGGTGGTCATTCATGCAAGCCACTCTCAGGTACTCCATTGTTCTTTGCTAGCTCTGCATCAGCCACACTTGGCTAACGCATGGTCATCTGCCCCGCACGAGGACCCAGTTCAGTGTGACTGTGGCTCCTACATGACTGTCACCTGTGTCTTGTTGGACTGTCCAATTATAGCCACTCTGCGGTGGACTTTTAACCTTCCCAGCACCCTGCCTCCGGTGTTGGACGACAGTGCCTCAGTAGCTGGTGTTTCTTTGTTTTATTAATAAGGGGGGTTTTTATCACACAGTCTAAGGTTGGGCATCTGGCATTCTCTCCCAGGCCTCCACTTCCCCTCAATTTTAACTCTTCCTCAATCTTTCTTTGGTATTTCTTTGCCTTGGTGTTGTTCTTGTCCCTATGTGTGTTAATCTCGTCTCCTCTTTTAGGCTGGAGATTTTGGTGTGTTGCAGAGTGACTGGCTCATCCTTTTTCATTCTTGTGATCAGCCAGCCTCAGCCACCTTTTTTTTGGGACTTTCAGCTGTTAAGTCACACAGATCGCTAAATTGCTTAGACAGTGGAACCCGCAAAGTTGTTTACAGATTATCAAATACATACGAAACTCTCAAGGATATTGGAAGCTAAGAACTTATTTACCAGTGTAACTACAATGAAATATTATGATTGCTGCTATAGTCTGACACTGATCCATGTACAGGTAATGTCTCCTCTTAACGACTGTGCTTGTGGAATGAATCTCAATATCTACAGCACACATAATTTTCCATGTAAAAAATCTATCACCATTATCGATGTGCTGAATCTATGTGTCCCTCATGATAGGACACACTGTCATCCTCTCTAGTCATGCCACAACATAAACCACAGTAACTTTAATATGCAATATATACACATTTTGCTCAACATAAGCCACAGTAACTTTACAATGCAGTATATACACATTTTATACAAATAGTCCAATTATCCTTTATATCTGTACAGCACCTGAAAAAATTATTGTATGCCTACACTCACACCGACTATATGTCACGATGCTCCTCAGTCCTAGGGAAGCACCGTCTGCCTTTTCTTTCTTTCTACAGATGTGACATTCAGCAGCAAAAAATCTGTTTTACACTAATCGCCATATTGCACCAACAACTAAACCGCGCAAAGTGCCATACATATCATCAAATACGGAAAGACACCTACTCAGTTATACTGTCCTCCCACTGATGCCAGGAGCTTGAATACTAGTGAATGAAATCGATCTCCAACTCAGCAATATATCACCATGTACCTTGTCAATGTAGTAAATGTACAATTGATATCCTCCACCATACAAAATCATCCCTTTTACATCAGAAAGCCGCCTGTAGATTGAAATCATTCTCAGAAGTGTTGTGCAAAGACTGGCCTGTTTCCCTAGACACAGACACGTTACTGTTTCTGGTCTGGACGTGCTTCCCTGCTTTCTTTTTTCTGCACCGGTCTCCAGACTCTGCAATTACAAGAATAAAAATATTTTCGCATGGTTTGCATACACAGTGAATCTGTTACATCACCGAGATCGGTATTTGGGGGTGGAAATATCATTTTTCATCTCTTTGTTCCTAGTTACTCAGCGGCCTAGAGCATGCTCCACTTAGGTAAAGTTTCAGGTTTGTTTAGAAATAATTCCCAGTCCGCATTTTCGGAATTATGTTGCGTGAACGATTGGTAGGATACCGCTGTGAGTTAGGTCTAAGTCGCTCATACCCATCCATTCCCAGCTGCCCTTCTAACTCACTCGTTCAGCCCAACTCACTGCCATTATCTCTGTGTGTCTCTTGTCATTGTCCCCTGTGTCACAGACACATTTCCCTTTGTTCTGTCCTCCTACTACAGTCTCCTTCCTGTTCTCTCTTACTTCTGGCATCTCATACCTTCCTTTCTACTACTGCTATCTGTTCTTATTTCCACACGGAGTGGCTGCACTGTTAGAGGCACCATGCATTGATTGCGCGGCCCCTCCTGCCGGAGGTTCAAGTCCTCCCTTGGGCATGGGTGTGTGTGTTGTTCTTTGCATAAGTTACTTAATGTAATGTGTAAGTCTAGGGATCGATGACCTCAGCAGTTTGGTCCCCTAGGAATTCACACACATTTGAACACTTTTTTTTTCTTCCCATTTTCAATATCTCTCTCTCTCTCTTCCTTTTCCTCATTGTCATTGTCGAATCGTCTGTCTCTCACCATTACCACTGTCTATCACCTACTTTCACTTTCTCTTTATTCCTCCCCCCCCCCCCCCCCCCCCCCCTCTCGGCCGGCACTGTATCCTTCATTCTTTTCCTAGCACTATTCCATCACAGTCAACTATGCTCCCATGCTACTGTGTCCCTCTCTTTCTCTCACACTGCCACTGTCTCCTTTGCTCTTTCTATAAGAAAACCACTGTCTGGTATCTTCAAGTAATTATTACTTTTCTGTCTCTTTGCCACTGCAACTGTCTTCTTCTCTTCCAGCATAAAAATGTGCAAATACGTTTGCAAGCCAAAATCTTTGGGAAAATTTTGAAAAGTGCCCAACCCTTGTTGTCAGGCTGCCCAGTGGGCAACAGTCAGATGGTATCCCACCACAACCAGTACAGTCTCCAGATTTGTCTTCGCTGGTTATCAGGGCTCGACTGGAAGCAGGACTCTACACTTAGTGAGACGCCAGGCTGAAGACGTGTCTGGAGACACCCTGAACAGAGGTAGGATACTAACCTGACAATCGCCTGCCATGTGGCCCAACAACCAGGAGTGGTAGTATGGGATGCCATTTCTTTTCATAGCAGTGTGCGTTTGGTTATAATCCGTAGCATCCTTACAACACAGGGATACATCGACAATATTTTACGTCCCATTTTGTTGCCCTTAATGGGAAGCCATCCTGGGCTTACATTTCAGCAACATAATCCCTGCCAGCACACGGCCACGGTTTCTACTGCTTGTTTTCGTGCCTGTCAAACCCTACCTTGACTGGCAAGGTCGCCAGATCTCTCAACAACTGAGAACGTTTGGCCGGCCGTGGTGGTCTAGCGGTTCTGGCGCTGCAGTCTGGAACCGCGGGACTGCTACGGTTGCAGGTTCGAATCCTGCCTCGGGCATGGGTGTGTGTGATGTCCTTAGGTTAGTTAGGTTTAAGTAGTTCTAAGTTCTAGGGGACTTATGACCTAAGATGTTGAGTCCCATAGTGCTCAGAGCCATTTGAACCATTTTTTTGAGAACGTTTGGAGCATTATGGACAGGGTCCTACAACCAGTTCAGGATTCTGATGATCTAACGCTCCAATTGGACATAATTTGGCATTATATCCCTCAGTAGGACATTCAGCAACTCTGTTCATCAATGCCAAACCGAATAAGTGTTTCCATACGGGCAAGAGATGGATCAACGTCATATTGATTTGCTGAGTTTGTGAAGTTCTTCCTCTTGAATAAATCATCCATTTTTTCTTAAACTGTAATCATTTGTTGGCCTGTACATGTACATCTCAGATACTGATTTCCGTCACATTTGGATAATTCCTTCGTGGTATGTCGTTTTCTTTCTTTCCGTTAGGATGTATTTGCAGCTCTTTCAGCATGAATGGATGCATGCAGTTAATTCACTAAATAAAACTACAAAATACTGTTCTCTTCCATCTCAGATGAAATAATGACACGAAATCTTGTTGTAAATTCTGAGTCGATGTATTCTTTGAAATAATTAGGTCAGTCTCATTTTCTTATCTCTTTCCATTCTGATGAATGATGCAGAAAAATACAACAATTCCTGTCTGATTCTATAACCATTTCTAACTACTCCTCAGACTCATTCTCCAGACGATCTCTCTAATTGACGAGGGGAGGTCACGTAGTTCGGATCACGGATTTGCTTCAGACTTTGTACACTTTTAGTAGTCCATTAGGACAACATAATGAGCAAATAGTAAGGTGTACTTCTTAGGTGACTTCAAGGGAATCACAAGAGAAGCTCTCCACATCAACGATGTACCAGTGCATTGCGACCATGAGCACAAGATGGAGGCGGGCATGTGGTTAGCTCTGAAATCAGTGGATAGAGTCACGCTTATGGTTTTTTTAAATTGTATTTTTTTCCAACACTAGTCATATCATTTCATACATATTACATTTGAAAGGTAATGTGATGCAAAGACATGTGTACATGCTTGAATGTTTACTGAATTGCAATGTTATTTGGTTGTTTAATAATTTTTATTTTTCACAGCAAATACAGGGTGTATCAAAAAGAATCATCTGATTCAAACAAAATCATAAATATTATGTTATTTGAAATATGTGCTTGAACAACGTACTGTTGGAAAGAGCAAAAAAATTTTGGAAATTTGTGGTAAGTTCTATGGGACCAAACTGCTGAGGTCATCTGTCCCTAGCCTTACACACTACCTACTCTTACTTAAACTAACTTATACTAAGAACAACACACACACCCATGCCCGAGGGAGGACTTGAACATCCGACGGAGGGAGCCGCGCGAATCGTGGCAAGATGCTTAGACCGCGCTGCTGAAAAGAGCAAACTCTTGAGATTTACATGGTTCCCGCTTGGTACAGCAGTGTGCACCCAGTTCAGTTCTAGTAAAAATCAAAAGTGTTTTGTATTCTATGTTTTGAACAGTGCGGGTCAGTAATAACTGTTCAGCATGATTTTTGTACGAGGTATGCTGTGGATATTCCTACAGCACAGAGCGTTAGGCCATGGAATAAACAATTCCGAGAAACAGGTTGTCTGTGTAAAGGCAAATCGCTTTGGGTGACAGTTTTCTTCCACGCTTATTTTTTGGTGACAAGGCAACATTCCATTTAAATGGAAAGGTGAACTGTCATAATGTGAGAATATGGGGTACGTAACAACCACATGAGAGAGACTCTCCAAAATTTAATGTGTTTTGTGCAGTTTCACGGGAAAATTTGAATACGGCATTGACATATGCCATACATCTCAAGGGGGGCATATTACACACATATGAAAAGGTATGAAAGAAACTTTTTGAATTTCCCGTTCATCAAAAAACAAAATTCATTGTATATGTTTATTAGTTTCAGAAATATAGACGTGCAAAATCCGATGATTATTTTTGACTCACCCTGTATTACAAATGTCGACAAGTAGACAACCAAACACATAAAGTATTCCTGAAAATGTATGTTTGTCTTAATTTCAGAAATCTATTATACCTGTAATCGGGTAAGGAACTGAGAACTGCATTGCATCTGGACGCTTCATTCTGTAGACACACATTTCAAGGACGAGGGACAGGTTTGGGAAGCCCAAGTCAAACACCAATAAACACTGATAATAAAGTAATTCACAATATGTCAGATTAATTGCCAGATGTGCTTTCTACATTACAAGTTCAGAATGACATTTTTCATACAGACACGGAACTCATGAATTAAAACAGCATCTACTGCATCAAAAGAATGGAATTTTCCTGAATGTACAAGGAATCTTCAGTGTTTCAAAGTAAAAATGAAGTTCGTTGACATTTTGAAAAACTTCTCTTCCTTCCTCCAAGTTGGGTGCAAACAATTCGTAACGCAACATTTTCGTAAATATCGGTGCAGAATATTGGCGATGTACGATTGAATGTTGTATAATAGAATCTTCACGAGAAGCAATTTCCTGTTCATTGTCAATCAAATATGAGCAAGTCTGAAGCCACTTGATAAAGATTTAACTTGCCTATAGAAGTAAAAGTCGCATAATATTTGTTGTAATAATAAAAAAATTAGTGAACAACTAAAACATTGGAAATTCAATGAAAGTTCATTCAGATACACGTATTGGTTGGTTTGGGGGATAAAGGGCCCATCAGTCCCTTTTCCCTCATGCAAACAAGGCTCAAGTTAAAACAATTCCCAAAAGGAGTCGGGGAAAGGAAAAGGACAGAAAACTAATGCCGAACCACATGGAAAGAGAAAACAAAAGAAGTTAACTAAAAGGGGGAAGCGTACACTAAAAGTAAAAGTAGCGGAAGGTATTAAAAATGGCTGAGGCTGGCTGATCACAAGAATGAAAAAGGATGAGCCAGTCACTCTGCAACACACTAAAATCTCCAGCCTAAAAGAGGAGACGAGATTAACACACATAGGGACAAGAACAACACCAAGGCAAAGAAATACCAAAGAAAGATTGAGGAAGAGTTAAAATTGAGGGGAAGTGGAGGCCTGGGAGAGAATGCCAGATGCCCAACCTTAGACTGTGTGATAAAAACCCCCCTTATTAATAAAACAAAGAAACACCAGCTACTGAGGCACTGTCGTCCAACACCGGAGGCAGGGTGCTGGGAAGGTTAAAAGTCCACCGCAGAGTGGCTATAATTGGACAGTCCAACAAGACACAGGTGACAGTCATGTAGGAGCCACAGTCACACTGAACTGGGTCCTCGTGCGGGGCAGATGACCATGCGTTAGCCAAGTGTGGCTGATGCAGAGCTAGCAAAGAACAATGGAGTACCTGAGAGTGGCTTGCATGAATGACCACCACACATTTGTGTCTCCTTGATAACACGGAGTTTAATTGGTGTGCTGAGGGTGTGCTATTCAGTATTCCAGATAGTGAAAACTTTGTGGCAAAGATCAGTCTCCAGCAGGCCAGTCTCCAGAACTGGTTTACTGGTAGCCTGTTTGGACAGACAGTAAGCAAGTTCATTGCCCGGGCTAATGAAGGTCACTGAACGTCCACTGTTGCAAAGGGCATAAAGAGACTCCTGGATAATCAGTACCAAAGGATGGTGAGGGAAGCACTGGTTGAGAGCTTTTAGGCTGCTTAAGGAGTCACTACAGATAACAAAGGACTGCCAGGCGCAGGAGTGGATATGCTCGAGAGTACAATAGATGGCTACTATCTCTGTAGTGAAAACACTGCAGCCCCAGCCGGGAAGGAGAGCTGTTCAGTATGTCCAACGTGAGCGTAAGTGAAACTAAAAAGATCGTCGACCATTGATCCATCAGAGTAGACTATTTCTGAGCCCTGAAACTCGCCAAGAATAGAGAAAAATTGCCAGCAGAGGGCCTCAGGTGGACCTGAGCCTTTTGGGTCTTGTGATAGGTCCAGATGATGCTGTGGCTGATGGACCATGGAGGTGTACATAAGTGGATCTACAGGAAAGGTGGTAGAGGGAAAGTGTCGAGTTCAGTAAGAAGTGACCGGAAATAGACTGCAAGGGAATGCCCTGTTCTGGGCCACCATTTTGGAAGATGGATCGCTCTGTTAGGAAAAAGGAGACAGTAATTGGGCTGGTGGAGGCACACTATGAATGTGGGTGGTATAATTTGCAAGCACTAGTTTCTGCCGGAGCCATAATGGAGGGACACCAGCTTCCACAAAGAGGTTGTTCAAAAAGCTCCCGTCGCAAGCCAGACACTACAGTGGTGGTGGATATGGTCTAGCAGCTACAATGCCAAGGGCGATGCTGAACCATACACCAGGCTCCCATAATCAATACGGGACTGCACAAGGGCTTTTTACAGTTGCAGCAGTGTAGGGCAGTCAGCACCCCAGCTGGTGTGGATCAGTCATTGAATAATATTAAGATATCGCCAGCACTTTTCTTCTTTGTTTATTAGAGATAACTGTGGTGTCATGCGTTATCCTGTTGGAATTTTGACTTCCTGCCTTTTTTCTGGTGGATGGGGGCGTGGCACTTTCGCGCCAAAATCCACCATCTTGAATGACGTCATCGCCGCCACCTTGGATGACGTCATGCACTGTTGCCAAGTCTACACGCTGCCATCTTGGATGACGTCATCGCCGCCATCTTGGGAACATCTGGCAACAATGCAGAGTGGCCTCATACCAGCCTTGTCCCAATAGTAGTGGAGCTAATGGGAGTTTGAGGAAAGTTGCACGTCAAAAAAGGTGCGACTATTTTGAAATGCGAAATTTATTGGAAAATTTTTGATGGTGCTGAGGATGGTAGAATCAGGCAGCTGGTACCCCACTTTATGGTAAGAGTCTTTTTAATAAATGGGAAAATAATAGCATTTTTTGTGTTCCGATAGGAGCATCTTCCACTGGTATTTCATGGTTTGAATTCTGCCCAGGACATTTTAGCCTTTTTTGTGTTGTAATAGAAGTATTTTTCATTCAGGTTTCTGCCATAATTTTGACATTACACCGCCATTGTCTGGCAGCCAATGTAGATTTTTGTTGACTTGGGCGACGACTGAACCAGTAAAGGTTGTTTTCATTTTCTTTGGAACCATGCTATGCAATGGAGAAAGCTTTCACAAAACAACGGACGACCATTAATTACATGTATTTGTCTAGCACTTACAAAATTTGAACGTATCCGCACAAGTTTGAAACATAGTAGGGGCACACGTAAAGAAACACACCAAAAGCGTGTGTTTTGCAAAAAAATGGTTCAAATGGCTCTGAGCACTATGGGACTCAACATCTTAGGTCATAAGTCCCCTAGAACTTAGAACTACTTAAACCTAACTAACCTAAGTACATCACACACACCCATGCCTGAGGCAGGATTCGAACCTGCAACCGTAGCAGTCCCGCGGTTCCGGACTGCAGCGCCAGAACCGCTAGACCACCGCGGCCGGCTGTGTTTTGCACATAAAATCCGAAAGAAGCTAGATTTTTGAAAACGTGTTTTCAATTTTATCACAAGAATGCCTTTTTTAGTTATTTGATTCAGTTTAAACCGTTTCTGCGCATTCAATGCACTTAAGAACGAATTTTACGTTCTACATTTAGCTCGACTTTAAACCATCGTATCTCGACAACGGATAAAGATTATCGGAGAAAAAAAATTCTATTTCACTGTATCCATCTATCTACCTTCATGCAAAGTTTGAATCTGTTCGTACAAACTTAAAGTATAGAAGTAGTGCGTTTCAAAAACCTCCCAAAAACGTGTTTCTTTGCATGCTTTTGCACGAAAATCCGAACGGTACACACGCAAATAGTGCCATTAACTGAGCGTTAATTTCAGTCCAATTAAAATATTTACGGAAGGAATTAATCGATTCGCAGAATTTGCCTGGGCGCCAACTCTGGTTCGTCCTTAAAACATTGCTTCTCGTATAACGTAGCTACAGTGAGACAGATGTTCGATTGTTTATACGAATGGCTGCTGGTCCACTCTAAACCAAAAACAGTTTACCCCATTTTCCTAGCTCAAATAGGAACCGAGAACTAAGAAACCACGCCGCTTTTCTGCGTGTGGCTTTTCGGACATATTTGTTACAGCGCGTCCTCCCTTTAATGATTGGTATTACCTCAGACAACAACGAAAATAACTGCAAATCTTAACTTTCACCTACAAAAATGCTCCGCAGATTTGATTTGCATTGTCAAACCAAACTTAAATGGGAATGCTATTCCAGGAATAATTAATCGCGGAATAAAATGGCGTCCTACAATGCACCCTCCCGTTGTAAGCCTATTCTCGCAATAGCTATTGCTGACTTTATCCCACGTTCGTACAACTGGTACTATATCCAAGCACAAATTTCATTTGCTGCTCCATATGATAATAAGTGCTGAATCAAATGTCTTTCGGGAGTCACTCTGTGAGTGGTGTAGCTGTCTTTAGACTAGCAATAGTGTTTCTTATGCTCCTACTAACGCGTATTATATACATTGTTAAAAATAAGCTCTGTTGCAGAAGTCGAATGCTGCGCTGTGGCTGCTTACAGTCTAGTTTCTGTGGTACGTAAGCAGACGACACATCGCCCGTGAAGGTTTGCAGAGCGCATTTTCCGTGGCGACATACGACGAGTTCTTCGCTACGGCGAGTGTGTCTCTTGCCTGCGTGAACCATTATCGGAAAGCGGTATTCCCCGGGACGGCAATTAACTGTATGGCAGGTCAGGTCGGAAGCCATACCGCTGGTGCTCTATTGGCAGGCTGCGCTTACTATCTGGAAACTATTAAATCTGATGTTGCAGCTTACAACCGAAAAAAATATTTCATGGCGGGATACTCATATACGGGGCGATTCGAAAGGTTACACACTAAAGGAGCTAATAGAGGAGTCGAAATAAAATTTCCGAATTGGAACTCATGGTCTTGGAAGTAATCGGCAGTCAGTGAAACCTTTGGAATGTCATGAACAACAAGGACAATAAATACGCACGGAGCGTAAGTTCAGAAAAGATAATGTGCTTTTTCCGTATACGTAGAACTGCTTGTCATTCAAGTGCATTACGTTATTTGCGTGCCATTAATATACTGCGGAGCAGTTACTTACAAGGGAATGGTCAGACTTGTCATGCCGAAACATGTATTCCTTTTTTAGCGCTGTTATTTAACTGTGTAATATGTCCGTATGCAAAATTGTAGCTGCTGACATGAACTGGAAGTCACCTAAAAAAAATCACGAACATGGCTGTGTTTCCTGTTTGGCGCTTGCAGTGACGGCTGGCCACCCCTGGAAATGGCGAGTCGCGAGCGTTGTGCGCATGGTCGGGAAGTGCGGCCGTCTTATCGCGGCGTTCACTAAAGAGGAATATCGCTGCACGGTTTTGATTGAAAGGGGAAATTCGTTTATGTGGCATGCACGTCCTTTTTAATTTCTGGTACGTATTTCGAAACATACCGTCCTGAAACTGGTTAGAGATGTGAAAGATGTTCTGTACATGTCCATCTAAACTCCGCAAGCCACTTTACGGTGAACATTCAATCTCTCTTCACAGGTGATGGCGAACCCTGTAAATGTTTGCTGCTTGCCATGGAGATATACCACAGACGCCAAATGAAGCAATCAACAGAAAACACGAGTGAAGACTATGTGTTGTGCGACATGGTTGTTAAACTTCTAGACGAGCATGTAAATGGCGCAGACATGTGGCTAGGAACAACTGAAACACTCGATATTGCAGACTGTGAATCTACAGACGGTGAAGACACCGACGAAAGTTGCACTCATGAAGACCTTCGAGTGATAGTGCCACGTACCATCATCAATTATCTCCGGAAGTAACACCAGCAACTACAATTACCTTATCAGATAAAGAAAAAGCGGTGACGTATTGATTGAACAAAAGTGGTAAGAAACGCCTACGTGTCAGTACTGTTCAAAATAAGTATCGCTTTGTCCGTTCTGAACGTGAATTGTATAGATGGAAAAAGGAAGTCGCTGGACGGCGCAAGAGTCGACTGGAAATTGCGACGGAGATAAATGCGCGACAGTTTGAGCTATTTACCGATGCCAGACAACAGTCATTTAGTGTCAGCGATACAACTTTGCGTGATTGGGCGTTAGAGATTGCCAACGCGATAGGCGCTAAAGAATTTACAGCTTCTCAAAGTTGGATTAGTCGCTTCAAAAGACACATAAAATTGTGGCAAGAAAAATAACAAAATTTGTATCGAGAAACAGGTCGGAAAATGGAGTGACACAAATCGAAATGATAGAAGCTTTTCTTACGAATGCAAAAAATAAGATCGCTAGTTTTAGTGAATCGTACGTGTACAATGCAGATCAGTCAGGTTTTCAAAAAGAAATGCGTGCGAAAAGAACACTGTCATTCAAAGGGGAGAAACATATTGAGGCGATTGCGCAGTCCACGACTGCACTCACCCATTCATACACTATAATGCCCATAATTAGTCTGGATGGTTCATTGCTGCCTAAACTATATATGTGTCTTCAAGAACCAACTGGACGTCTAGATTCGTGGTCAGGTCATAAAAGGTCTGATTCATTAAAAGTTGTATTTCGAGCCCACCCTGACAAAGAAGTAGAGATACTTCAGATTCCACCCGGCACGACGAACGTAATTCAACCTTTAGACAGAATTTTTCCGTCAGTGGAAGGCATTTTACAGAAAACTAACAGAGAAAATTATTGTGTGCAGATCACTGCAATTTCCTGTCTATCACCGTGACAATAATCTCAAGCTGCAATCAGTAGTACATTATCAATTTTCCTCCCCACGGTTTCAGAATTTGATTAAATATGCGTGGCACTCCTCGAAATATACTGATACTAGGCCTGATTCATTCCTAACACCAGCCCAGTTTTGTCTACGGACATCTAACAACGTCTGTGATTCGCAGGGCTGTCATATGTCGTCTTTGCTTGTGTGTTCTTGGTGCACAAAATACCTATGTTTTGAACATTGTATCAATATTTTACATTTTTGCGGTAATTACAAGAAATAAAATTTGGACGTGTTCTAAACCGTATATTTATTTGTGTCTATTTTCATAGCTATTTGGAAAGAATGTTGTAGATGACATATCAACCATATTTGTCAACGAATGTTTAACTGTCGTACGATCTCCTTTCACTGGGGAATCAGCTCTCTCACTGCTGTGGCAAGAGAGCGGCGCGTAGCTAACGCCACCTTGTCCCTAGATGGCGTTGATATAACGTAGCGAGAGAGGTCAGGGTTGTACAAGAGGCAGTTATAAGCGCGGAAACCATGCGACAATAATGTCTTACTTCATAAAATTGATTACAGACTTACAGGTCATGTCAGCAGCTAAAATTCTGCATACAGACTTCTTACAATGTTAACTCACAGTGGTAAAGGAAGCAACACAGGTTTCGACATGACACGCCTGACCATTCCCTTGTTAGTAACGGTCTAGTTACACTAATCTGACCACCGCTTACGTTCGACAACGTGCAGTAACAACTCACAGCCAGCAGGGGCAGCACTAACAGTGGAGTGTATATAAAGCGGGTGTGTGTGTGTGAGGGGGGGGGGGGGGAAGGGGTTGCGGGAGGGGGGCGTTCTGAACAGTGAAGTCATTCTCGTGCCACGTGCTGTCGTGGTTAAAGTATAGCATGAACGCAAAATGGCGATATTCAAAATTGGCACCCTGGACACTATGGTGCACTGTCACCATAGATGACAAGGGTAAACGATGGCTGTAGAGATGTGTTCGGGCAAACAGACGTGCAACTGTTCTACAACTGATCGCCCAGATAAACTAATGGGCTACCAACAGTGGCTCCTCAACAACAGCTCAGTGAACGTTGCCGCGTATGGGCCTCTGCAGCAGGTACTTGGCTCATGCACCCATGCTGACTGCCGTTCACAGCCGAGAAAGGCTGGAATTTGTACGCCAACAGCGCAACTCGAAGTCCACTGAGTGGCCACAGACAGCCTTTACAGATGAACCATGTTTTATGCTCTAACGGACGGATGACCTTTGGCGTGTACTACGGCGTGAAACATCTGAAAGCAAACACGCTGCAACAGTTAGTGGTACAGTCCAGGCCAGATGGTATTCTTGGTTAATCTTGTCATTCTGGAAGGCACTACGCATTAACACAAGTATGAATCCATATTGGGGGACCATGTTAAGTCCCACAGTGCCTGGAGCCATTTGAACCATTTTGCAAAGCACAGTCATGAATCGTAAACATGAGAATATTGAACAACATACTTCTGAGATCAATATTACTGTCATGTCGGCAGAAGAGCAACATTGGGCACAGCCTGTATGGTTGACAGGTCACTTGTGCTAACAAGGGGACTGTACCAACTGCCCCTCACCGATCTGATTCATGTTGGTATGGTGTGTAGGAAACGACTAGGACTTCAACATATGTAAGCAGGAAGAAGCAACTCTCAATCTTTTTCGAGAAAATAGAGTTTGAAAATTTTGAGCTTGCTTAAATACTTCGTAGGATCGCTAATATTCAACGAGATAGCAGCGGAGCCAGTAACCCTGGGGCGGTAGCTCAGCGTGTTCGGCCAGAGGGCCGATTGTCCTTTGTAATAAAAAACTGAGTAAAAGAATCGACGATTGACTTGAACGGATGCTATGTGACGTCCGCTCGGACCAAACGAACCTAACAATACTTTTTAAAAAAGAAAAGAGGGTAATCGCTTAGTTTCATTAGCGCGAGGTTGCTGCATCGAGTCCCGCTGCTGGTACTAATTTTTTGTGAGCTGTCTGCACCAGTTTTCGCTGATATGCTTTGATGTGCGTGGTACGTTGCGAAACTGTACGACGACCGAGAACCGTTTGTGGATGTAAATCATGTTTGTTTTGCAAAAGGCACTTTGAAAAAAACCATGCGCAAGAAAACTCCAGTATAAGTTGGATGTGCTGCGTATCACAGTTAATGTTTTTCGTGTTTCTAAGATCAGTGTCATCCCGATTGGTGCATTGCTTCATAGGTTATATACTACTGGCCATTAAAATTGCTACACCAAGAAGAAATGCAGATGATAAACGAGTATTCTTTGGACAAATATATTATACTACAACTGACATGTGATTACATTTTCACGCGATTTGGGTGCATAGATCCTGAGAAATCAGTACCCAGAACAACCACCTCTGGCCGTAATAACGGCCTTGATACGCCTGGGCATTGAGTCAAACAGAGCTTGGATGGAGTGTACAGGTACAGCTGCCCATGCAGCTTCAACACGATACCACAGTTCATCAAGAGTAGTGACTGGCGTATTGTGACGAGCCAGTTGATCGGCCTCCATTGACCAGACGTTTTCAATTGGTGAGAGATCTGGAGAATGTGCTGGCCAGGGCACCAGTCGAACATTTTCTGTATCCAGAAAGGCCAGTACAGGACCTGCAACATGCGGTCGTGCATTATCCTGCTGAAATGTAGGGTTTCGCAGGGATCGAATGAAGGGTAGAGCCATGGGACCCGTATTACCCTCCTGAACCCACCGATTCCATATTCTGATAACAGTCATTGGATCTCGACCAACACGAGTAGCAATGTCGCGATACGATAAAACCCAATCGCGATAAGCTACAATCCGACCTTTATCAAAGTCGGAAACGTGATGGTACGCATTTCTCCTCCTTACACGAGGCATCACAACCACGTTTCCCCAGGCAACGCCGGTCAACTACTGTTTGTGTATGAGAAATCGGTTGGAAACTTTCCTCATGTCAGCACGTTGAAGGTGTCGCCACCGTCGCAAACCTTGTGTGAATGCTCTGAAAAGCTAATCATTTGCATATCACAGCATCTTCTTCCTGTCGGTTAAATTTCTCGTCTGTAGCACGTCATCTTTGTGGTGTAGCAATTTTAATGGTCAGTAGTGCACTAAAACGTCTCACAAATGTAGATACAATAATATAAATAAAATCATTATACTGATTTGAAAATTTTCGTTTATCTTTTCTTTAATTCCAATGTCCTTAAGAAAAATTTCCGATTTTTTCAAGATAAATATTATGTAAATAACAGACGAATCATTAGCTAGTGATAATTTGCACACTCATAATGAAATTGTTGTTAGAATTACGTGGGTTAGATCCAGAGACTTCGCTCTTAGAAAAATAAGTGTTTACTCGCTCTGCTGTGGCTTCCTTGAATACTAGCGATTCTACAAAGTAGAAAAGCACTCATAAAATTTTCAAACTCGGTTTTCTTGAAAGCAGTTGAGAGTTGCATCTTCCTGTTTACATGTGTTGAAGTCCTAGTCGTGCCCTACTCACCGTCCCAATATGAATGCAATCGGTGATGGAGGTTTGGAAGAACCCCTACTAAGCACAGAATCCAAAATAGTGGGTGTGGAGATACTGGCACAGCCTGCATGGTTTCCAGATTTCTTGTGTTCTAAGTTTACAATCCTATTCTAAGTGTGAAATCGTAGAAAATTAAAAAAATCCACTGAAATTCACACAACTTACGTGTTTAAACTATCTCCCCCACTCCAGTTACGCTAAATGTGCTGTTTAAGCATTCGCAGTAGGACAGGATGGGAACAATGCATCTTTCATCATCATCATCATTTATTGCACATAAACTGGCCATTTAGGCCCGTGGTAGAAGACAGAAACACACAAATACAAGAACATAAAACGTAACGAAGTGATCAACACATCCAGTCCACAAATCTTGACTAAACAGAAATGTAAATCACAAAACTGATTATTCATGTTTGCCCATTTACTTTTGTCTTGGGCAACTTTATTTAAACAAAAAACAGGAGATCCCTTCCACAGTGCTTTCGCAAGATCTCTGGCCGCTTTGCCTCCACTGTGCCACCTCTGGAGGACCCGCACTACTGTGGCGCGTCATCCTCCCTTGAACAGCTGTAGACCATGGGTACCGAGTCCCAAATTTAGAATCGCAGATCCTACAGGTGCTAAGTTAATAATTATGGGAAATTCAGTATCCAAGATGGTGGAACATGCGTATTTGTCCTCGTTGTTCTCCTCCTCCAAGCCATTCTCTGCACCACCTCCACAGAACACACACTGAGCCTCAAGTTCAGAACCCAAGAACAGCGGGAAATTCAAAATTGTCCTGAGTTTAAAACTGCTTCTTACATGCCATGGTCGACGTATGTCTTAAGCACTATTTTACCTCATTTCTCATGGAAGGAAATTCAAAATCACAGATGTATACTTGTTCTCTGCTTAGAACTTGTGCTACAGAACATCCAGATAACGTGCTTTTACATTTCACCACAAACATGAACGCATACAATGAGCGGCAGCTATTAAACAAACTGCTTTGCTCACAGCGAAGTCCAAGTTTAGACAAACACACGTCATTCTTATGTGGACTCACAATGCACCCACCAAATTCGAGAACAAAATACGTTTATATGAAATGAGAAGGCGAATCGTAAATATCAAAAACTTGACCGATACATGTAGCGAAGAGAGCGACGGGTTATGAAAGTAATGGTTTGTAACATATTTGTGTCCAGCATTTAGAGACGATAAAATTTCAGCAGCAGTAGATGCAGGACGCATAGCAGCTCCTAGAGTATGGAAGCTGAATAATGTAGCCACAAGCTGGTTAATGGAACTTCCACGAGAATACTCTGCCCGCTTATAGCGGAGGCATGCATCACAAGTCCACTCCAGTCCAAGGGGTTTGGTGAGGCTCTAGCTCAGATGATGTGCCCTCTGTCGCCATGGTGCTTACCAGCAGCAACAGTATTCTCGTCGAGTTTGCAATGTTTGTTGAAGTCAGGGTTAATATGCAGTAATATGATGATTTGTTAATGGTTTGTGCAATGAAAGTTCTTGGAAAAAAAACGAAGGAGAATGAAAAATGTTTGACACTGAAGACAACAGTTTTTTCATTACTGTCAGTTAAATACACTGAAGAGCC
Organism: Schistocerca nitens; assembly: GCF_023898315.1. NCBI lineage: Eukaryota > Metazoa > Arthropoda > Insecta > Orthoptera > Acrididae > Schistocerca > Schistocerca nitens. The sequence goes on along the minus strand of NC_064619.1, from coordinate 496,415,017 downwards.
AAAGAAACTGGTACAACTGTCTAACATCGTATAGGGCCCCTGCGAGCACGCAGAATTTACCCCAACACGACGTGGCATGGACTCGACTAATGTCTGAAGTGGTAATGAAGGGAACTGACACCATGAATACTGCAGGGCTATTCATAAATCCGTAAGAGTACGAGGAGCTGGAAATCTCCTCTGAACAGCACGTTGCAAGGCATCCCAGATATGCTCAATAATGTTCATGTCTGGGAGTTTGGGGCCAGCGTAAGTGTTTGAACTCAGAAGGGTATTCCTGGGGCCACTCTATAGCAATTTTGGACGTGTGGGGTGTCGCGTTGCCCTACTGGAATTGACCAAGTCCGTCGGAATACACAATGGACATGAACGGATACAGGTGATCATACAGGATGCTTACGTACGTGTCACCTGTCAGAGCCGCATTTAGACATATCGGGGTTCCATATCACTCCAACTGCAAACGCTCCACACCATTACAGAGCCTCCACCAGCTTGAACAGTCCCCTGCTGACATGAAGGGTCCATGGATTCGTGAGGTGGTGTCCCTAACCGTAAACGTCCATCCGCACGATACAATTTGAAACGAGACTCGTCCGACCAGGCAACATGTTTCCAGTCATCAACAGTCCAATGTCAGTGTTGACGGGCCCAGGCGAGGCGTAAAGCTTTGTGTCGTGCAGTAATCAAGGGTGCACGAGAGGGCCTTCGACTCCGAAAGCCCATGTCGCTGATGTTTCGTTGAATGGTTCGCATGCTGACATTTGTTGATGGCCCAGAATTGAAATCTACAGCAATTCGCGGAAGGGTTGCACTCCTGTCACGTTGACGATTCTCTTCATTCGTCGTTGGCCCAGTTCTTGCAGAATCTTTTTCCGGCTCTAGTGATGTCGGAGATTTGAGGTTTTACCGGATTCCTGATATTTACGGTACACTTGTGAAATGGTCGTACGGGAAAATCCTAACTTCATCGCTTCCTCGGAGATGCTGTATCCCATCGCTCGAGTGCCGAGTACAACACCACGTTCAAACTCACTTAAATCTTGATAAACTGCCATTGTAACAGCAGTAACCGATCTAAGAACTGGCCAGACAATTGGTGTCTTATATAGCCGTTGCTGGTCGCGGCTACATATTCTGCTTGTTTACATATCTCTGTATTTTAATACGCATGCCTATACCAGTTTCTTTGGCGCTTCAGTGTATAACGTGATGTAAACTTTACCACCTCAACAGACTGGGACAACAAATGTAGCACAGTTTTGCATCTTTTAGTGACATACATTATATAATTTGTGATTACATAATCTATGAAGTGAACTAGCGAGGGAGTGACATTCAAAATCTGCAGGATTCTTCCAGGCAAATCTTGCCTTTCACCATAGCCACATGATTCTGGAAGCAGTTGAGGATTAAGTATGGCCGATTTTCGAAAGGTCTTCATGGTCATAACCGATCTGTGTGGAGTGAGATTTCTGTTTGTTCGTAAGATAAGTTTTTAGTGAGCAGACATATGTGTATAATTCTCTCTACTGCCAAAGACATTGATAATTCCTGAATTAATAATAAGATATAGAACCCATACTGTAATTCCTTGTATTTTGCGATAAGAAGTGTACTTTGTGAAGTCAAAGACCAATTTCTTGGTGCTTACAATGAGCAAACAGTATTTGGGAAATGCATGGTTAATACGATGAAAAGATTCAGATTAGAGATAATGTGAACAACAGGATGGAGATTAACAGAAATAACCGTAGACAAGTATGTATAGCGTATCGACCGTATTCTGACAAAAAAATACGTCCGAGTGGAAGTGAGTTGCAACAAAGCCATTCGCAGAAGAACGAGAATGTTATGCGTTGCAAAGCAAAACATGGCCGACTGGAATTGCGAAGTGGAGCCTGCTGAGTGTGGAATAGCAACAGCTGACGCTACAATACGCTAGCGGAAGGACAAAAGCCTTTGCTCACTTGCCACCACGGGAGTGTTTACAGTACTTGCCTTAAGCTCTAAACGAACATAATCTGGAGCATACAAGTACTCAGCCATTTGTGTTCTAAATCATTCTGGTCTCTGTATCATAGCCTACACCACGAACCAGTGACACCCAGAGTGACATCCCAGAATGCAGTACGGGGTCCGCTGTATGGCCACGAGACAGGGCAGCCTGCCCTGAGCCACGAGGGTGCTGTATACTCACCGGAGGAAGTTAACAACCTTCGTTGTCATCACGGTTGCCGCCGGAGACGTCGCTGACAGTGGCATTCGAGTGATGCCACCCTCAGCCCCGCTCTTTGCGCTGTCAGAAATGCCTGACGTCTATTGTTTCACAAGAAAAGAAACTGGACGCCTCCTCCTAGCTGTGGCCGAGGGCCGGAATAAAGAAATTAATTGAACAAATTTTCTGTCTTCCTGACGTCTCATTCCGCTCTCCATGGGTGACAATCCCAGCGTCATTTAACATTGGTGTCAGAACACTGATTCGCCTTCTTAGAGCAACGCCTGAACCTACAGCCTATGATGATGATGATGATGATGATGATGATGTTTGGTTTGTGGGGCGCTCAGCTGATCGGTTATCAACGCCCGTACAAATTCCCAACCTTTGCTCAGTCCAATCTCGCCACTTTCATGAATGATGATGAAATGATGAGGACAACACAAACACCCAGTCATCTCGAGGCAGGTGAAAATCCCTGACCCCGCAGGAAATCGAAACCGGAATCCTGTGCTCGGGAAGCGGGAACGCGACCACGAGACCACGAGCTGCGGACCCTGCAGCCTAAGGTACAGTTAGTGAAAAAAAATATATATATATATATATATTTGGTCATGGAGAAGAAGTTTGATGGTCGTGCATTTTGTAAAGTAGATTTTATTGCAAGCAGAGAACCAGTGGATTTGTCTAGTTTTAGAGGGAATGGAAGTCACAATCGGTTAGTGCCTGTTAGATGTGCACGGAGTTACCTTGAGTGTCACTCAGCACCACGTACGAAATCAGTTCCAGTAAAATGTTATACATGTAATCGTTGGGGGCATATGGTTAGGCAATGCTGGGAGTCGAGATGATTAGAAGTAAGAATGAAGTTAATGTGTTTTGCTTTCTTCTCTTGTGAATGTTAGTTCTCAAAATGAGTGTGTTAAGGACAAAGCTTCGACAGAACCAGAGGCGGAATGTGTGTCAAAACCAGAAGCAGTACGCATATTATTAGAAAAGGTAGCACAATTAACAGCTGATAATACAGAACTGCGTAGGTTTGTAGAATCGCGACCGTCACAATAGGGTGCAGATTTGTCAGTTGCAAGTTTAATTGCTCCTTTTTCTGGTGAGGCACCGAGTACGTGCAGGCCTTTGTAGGAAACCTTGAAAATTTGGTTGAGATGGAAGGTTAGTCTGGTAAGGAATTATTGAGTGTTGCAAAACTGAGATTAAAAGCGGAAGCGAAAACAACTTATGTAAGGTATGCAGAAGCTATTAAGGGAGCCACAACATTCGAAGAACTTAAAGAAGAGTTAATTCAGAGATAAACCAAATGAAATAGTGCCAGGAACTGTAGGGAACAATTAGGAGTAATAACTAAGAAAAATAAGGAAACTGTGGAACAATTATAGGATAAGGAAAATTAATAGATGTATCTTTGAATTAGGACAGGATGCTGCTGTCAATGAAATTATTTTGCAAGAAGCTGAGCAGACTGTAATCCATCCTTTTTTAGGAGGACTGCATGTGGAAATGCCAATGTGTGTGCGGACAGGTGGTCAGACGGATTTGCACACAGCGGTGCAGTTAGCTATAGAGTGAGAGGAGACTGATTTGTCGACTGTAATACAGTGTAAGCGGACAGTGCTTGCAGCTAGTATAAAATGTTTCAGGTGTAGACGAATGGAGCATGTAAGGAGGCAATATCGCCAGCCTCAGGATGATGAGAATAATGTAAGAGGAAGTAATGGTTTTAGGAGTAAAGGACCGGAAAGGAATAAGGTGTTAAACACCAATGGGAATCCCAGGTCCACCTACGGTCCTTTCCAGTAAGATTGGCTGCTACAAAAACATACGCACAGGTGTACTGTATGATATGAAAAATAGTGGCCGGCCGAAGTGGCCGTGCGGTTAAAGGCGCTGCAGTCTGGAACCGCAAGACCGCTACGGTCGCAGGTTCGAATCCTGCCTCGGGCATGGATGTTTGTGATGTCGTTAGGTTTAACTAGTTCTAAGTTCTAGGGGACTAATAACCTCAGCAGTTGAGTCCCATAGTGCTCAGAGCCATTTGAACCAAAAATAGTGGGAAAAGGGTTGTAGGTTATTATTGGACACAAGGTCGGTCGCCAGTAGTGATCTAGCGAAAAGTAAGCAATGGCACCCACCATGCTACAGACTGCGTGAAGTGGGGGATAAAAGTGTCACGCTATTAGGAACGATGGACATAGACTTTTGCCTGGATACGGTTCGATTTAAACAATGTGTAGAGATTGTGCCACACGTGAGGGCTACGAGATGATTCTGGGATTAGATTTCTTATATCAGCATTGTGCCACAACCGATCTTTGGGAACATAGGGTGAAACTTGATGGCGAAATGTGTCAGTTAGGTGAAGCCATTGCCAGTGTAGTGATGTCGTGTGAGGGGAATCTGTCATGAAAAACCAACCGATTAAACTGTGCACGACCACACTATGACGATTCTCACAACTGTGTACCAAAGGGTACTGGGAACGAACTTTGGGTCAATTCTGAGTCTAGCTTGCCAGTGGGAATTTTGTGTATGGTGGAACCGTTAGAAGAGATTAGGCGAGTTACTTAGTTAAAAGAGGTATTGTACGTATACGTACAAGAAATGAAAGGTGAAAAGAAGGTACCTGTTTCTATAGATAATTTTACCACAGAGGACATGGCATTAAAGGGAGGTTAATCGCTAATGTGTGTATCCTGGAGGAATAAGAATTGGGACTCAAGGGGTGTCAGCCAAGGACAATCGTCGGACGGTATTGAATTTGCAACAAAAGGAGAAGGGAAGCACCTAGAGGGAACCTATAGGGAACGGATGGAAAAATTACTTTTGTAATGTAAGGATTTATTTTTTACAGAAGGGCCATTACCAGATATGCATATTACACAGCACCTCACACCAATAGGAAATGGATCACCAGTTTACTGCAAACCACACGGAGTACCTAGGTACTTGCAGCCAATTATGGAGAAATTTATCGATCAACAGCTGATAGAGCGAATAATTGAAGAAATTCACAGTCCAAGGGGTCAGGAGTAGCCGTCCTGCCAAAAAAATCTGTGGATGGATCACAAACTATACGTTTTGTTGTGAATACCGACACCTAAATTCGAAAATTATAACGGATGCCTATCCTTTGTCAAGCATCACAGGAACATTGGATCATTTAGGGCAATGTAAATATTTTTCAACAATGAAATCTGAAGAGCGGTTAACCAGATACATGTTGCACTGCAGGACAGACGCAAAACAGTGTTTCGGTACCCTTGGTGCACTGCCAGTTGAGAAGAGTGCCATTTGGACTAAAAATTGCACCTGCAACGTTTCGGAGATTGTTGGTTGCAGTACTCAGAGGTTTGAAACCACGGCAATGCTTAGTGTATTACGATGACATAATTGTCTATGGGAATGATATGGAACAGCATATGCAGCGTTTAAGGGAAGTGTTCCTGAGATTAAAAGTAGCGAAATTAACAGTGAGTACAGAAAAGTGTAATTTTTTTTTATGGAAGAGGTAGCATACCCAGGTCATATCATAAGACAGACCCAAGATTAAGTAGAGTTGCATGTGAATTTCCGTACCAGAATCTGTACAGGAGTTGCAGTTGCTCCCGGGAGTAGGGAACTATTACTTGCCGGTTGATAAAAGGTTTTGCGGAACTGCCAGACCGTTGACACAGTTGTTAAGAAAGGGTGCTAAATTTGTGGGGTCAGAAGAGTGCCAGCACGCTTTTGAGGAGCTGAAAGAAGTTTAACGTCAAGTCCGATATTGATATTTCCGAATTTTGATAGAGAACTTGTTTTATTATGCGAGCCATAAAACCACGCACTTGGATGTGTGTTGTCACAGGAGGGAGAAGGCGTAGAACATCCTGTAGCTTATGCATCGAGGAAATTAAATTCTGCAGAAAGAAATTATTCCACAACGGAGAAAGAGATGTCAAGCCTTATTTATGGAATCACATATTTCAAATGTCTTCTGTGTGGTTAAAAGTTTAGAGTAACAACAGATCATGTGGCATTAAAATGGTTGTTGGGATTAAAGGATCATTCCAGTAGGTTGACGTGATGGGCAGTAAGTCTAAATGAATTTGAGTCGAAGTTACGAATAAACCTGTGAAGAACCACGGAAACGAGGTTGGCTTAAGTCCGAAAGTAGCAGTATTACTTGTTGGTGGTAATGAGCATAAGGAACGGCAGGCTGCACAAAAAGCGAATGACGAATGTAAGCAGTATTTTAAGCAGTCACAGTTTTCAACGGAGAAATAACAAAGCCAAACCTCTACGGATGTCGTCATCAGAATAAAATTTTAATAGCCATGAAGGTAGAAGTCAAAGCTACGAGCAGACATGCACAAGTCAAAAATTCAGAAATAAATTAAAATTAATTTTTGACTTGAGCATGTATGCTCGAAAATTTGACTACTGCGCTCTCGCAATGTAACTTTACGGTTGTTAAGATTTCATTCTAATGACATTCTTAGAGGTGTCAACACCTAGGTCAATGTATTAAAAATGATTTGCAACTGGCTGGCCGTCTTATTCCTCCGTTTAAACTCATATACAGTTGACAAACTGCCTACTGGCTTCTGTCTCGGGTTCTTCGGCCGTCGTTCATCTAATGATTTTTCTGACGTTTCGCCAGCACGTGTGGCTGGCATTGTCAAAGCTTCACCCTCCATTGCCGGTGGTGAACTGGAGCCGAGCTCGCGGGCGCAGACTATATGTACCTGGCGTGCCAACGTCCGAGGGCTTCTCCGCGGTCATTTCCGATGCGGTTCTCCTCTTCCTACCTGCGACGGTCGTTCGCTGCAGAACGGGAAGCCAGGATCCGTTTACCTTAAGGCTTTCCTCTTTCTTGTTCAAACTGTTCGCGTGTTTTTGTATTTCTACAGCTTCTCTGAACAAGCGCGTGTGATAGTGGTTCTCTACAGCCAGAACTTCCGTGTCGGCGAATTTTATTACGTGGTCGGTCTCATTCAGTGCGTGTTCTGCCACGGCCGATTTCTCCACCTGCCCCAACCTGCAATGTCACTTATGCTCCTTGATCCTGGTGTTAATGGATCGTCCAGTCATTCCGACATTAACTTTTGCGCATGTGCATGGTATGCGGTATATTCCCGACGTTGCAAGTGGGTCTCTTTTCTCCTTCGCCGATCTAAGACACTCTTTGATCTTCCTTGTCGGTTTGAAAACCGTCTTTACGCCATGTTTACGCAATATACGGCCGATTCTGTCCGTCACTCTGGGAATGTATGGCAGAAAGGCCGTACCCGACATTTCTTTTTCTGGTTCCTTACTTCGCCGAGTGTTTGGCTCAGTTACACTTCTAATATAATTTGTGGAGTTCCCATTGCTCCTCAGGACAGTTTCCAGGTGTTGCATTTCTCGTTTGAGGTGTTGCGGCTCACATATTCGTCCTGCTCTCGTTACGAGCGTACTAATCATGCCTCTTTTCTGGCTCGGGTGGTGGTTTGACAGTTTGTGCAGGTATCGGTCAGTGTGATACGGTTTTCGATACACGCTGTGTCCCAGGTTTTCGCCGTCCCTTGTGACCAGCACATCTAGAAATGGCAGTTACTTGTCCTGGTCACAAGGGACGGCGAAAACCTGGGACACAGCGTGTATCGAAAACCGACTCACACGGACCGATACCTGCACAAACTGTCAAACCACCACCCGAGCCAGAAAAGAGGCATGATTAGTACGCTCGTAACGAGAGCAGGACGAATATGTGAGCCGCAACACCTCAAACGAGAAATGCAACACCTGGAAACTGTCCTGAGGAGCAATGGGTACTCCACAAATTATATTAGAAGTGTAACTGAGCCAAACACTCGGCGAAGTAAGGAACCAGAAAAAGAAATGTCGGGTACGGCCTTTCTGCCATACATTCCCAGAGTGACGGACAGAATCGGCCGTATATTGCGCAAACATGGCGTAAAGACGATTTTCAAACCGACAAGGAAGATCAAAGAGTGTCTTAGATGGGCGAAGGAGAAAAGAGACCCACTTGCAACGTCGGGAATATACCGCATACCATGCACATGCGGAAAAGTTTATGTCGGAATGACTGGACGATCCATTAACACCAGGATCAAGGAGCATAAGCGACATTGCAGGTTGGGGCAGGTGGAGAAATCGGCCGTGGCAGAGCACGCACTGAATGAGACCGACCACGTAATAAAATTCGCCGACACGGAAGTTCTGGCTGTAGAGAACCACTATCACATGCGCTTGTTCAGAGAAGCTGTAGAAATACAAAAACACGCGAACAGTTTGAACAAGAAAGAGGAAAGCCTTAAGGTAAACGGATCCTGGCTTCCCGTACTGCAGCGAACGACCGTCGCAGGTAGGAAGAGGAGAACCGCATCGGAAATGACCGCGGAGAAGCCCTCGGACGTTGGCGCGCCAGGTGCATATAGTCTGCGCCCGCGAGCTCGGCTCCAGTTCACCACCGGCAATGGAGGGAGAAGCTTTGACAATGCCAGCCACTCGTGCTGGCGAAACGTCAGAAAAATCATTAGATGAACGTCGGCCGAAGAACCCGAGACAGAAGCCAATAGGCAGTTTGTCAACAAGTGGCCACGAAAGCCTCAACAATTTCATATACAGTTACTGAAAGACAGCCATGTTCAAAACTGTGGTCACAATTATGTATGCAGGATGGGTTGCTATGCAAAGAAAACAAGATGGGACTGAAGGTAGTGGTACGAGCGAAGCTAAGGAATATAGTGCTGCCGGCCGATGTGGCCGAGCGGTTCTAGGCGCTTCAGTCTGGAACCGCGCGACCGCTACGGTCGCAGGTTCGAATCCTGCATCGGGCATGGATGTGTGTGATGTCCTTAGGTTAGTTAGCTTTAAATAGTTCTAAGTTCTAGGGAACTGATGACCTCAGATGTTAAGTCCCATACTGCTCAGAGCCATTTGAACCATTTGAATAGAGTGCTCAAGAAGCCCATGACCACATATTAGCGCTTCATGGAGGTTGCAGATCTACCAATAGAAGAGTAGTGGAAAGTATTCTTGGAGAAATAGGTTGACAGACGTAAACCAGTATGTGCGGCATTGCCTACAGTGCACATAGAGAGCAGATTTGTGTCAAATAAGAGTACCATTTCAGAGGTTACATGAAGCATTAACATCATTCGAATTTATGGGGATTAATGTTTAGGTCCATTCAATAAAACACCTGCAGGGAATAAGTAATACATTCATAGATCTTTTTCACGAGACGTAGAAGGGGTCGCAATGGCAAATCAGCAGGCGTCAGCAGTGGCACAAGCACTTGTGAATAGTTGGATATTGAAGATTGGAGTGCCTGAAACAATAACAATAGGCCGAGGAACGAACTTCATGTTAGGTCTATTCAAGGAATTGTGTATGTTATTGAATATGAAGTTGTTAAGGACGATCTCTTTCCATCCACAAGCCAATGGAAGAACTGAAAGAGTGCATAGGATAATCGGGAAGATGGTTGGTTACTATGATGTCTGTTTGAAGTACGTCGTTTCTGCCTACAACCTGAAGCAGTATACGAATACAGGATAGTCACCATATGAAGTAGTATATGGTCATAAAGTACCATCACCGTTCGACATATTGAAAGCGAAGGAAGGGAAGACTGGAGAGTATGTTAATGAATTTGCCGAGTTATTAGGGAAATTTGGAATAGAATACAGAGGGTAAATACACGAGCACTGGAGAAACAGTAAGAAGCAGTGGGTAGTACGGCAAGAATGCCATAATATAAGATTGGTCAGGGGGTGATGCTATCAGCTTTGTATACGCCGAAGGGAAAGACGAAGTTTTTTTGCAAGTATTAGGAGCCATACCAAGTGATAGAGACTACGTTGCCAGTAAATGTCAAGATTCAGTTGGCGCCGAGAACGATAATTGCGCATGTAGGGCTGTTGAACCCTTTTCAAGGGAGTGCGGAAGTTATTCCAGCGGTAGGAGATGCTGACCAGAAAGGGAGAGTGAGGAGAAAGGTATCGGAAGAGAAACAAGAGGTTGTGAATGAAACGGTAACGAAGAACCGTATGGATTAAGACCTAGGAGAGAGTCATTTCATATTTTTTTAGGTCTGGTATAGATTTAGTCTAATTAGTACAAGCAGCTGCGGAGCAGCAATGAATTTAAGGGAGAGGAAAATAATAGGTATTCGTACCCGTAGGCGAGGTGCAGAGAAGGCGAAATGATGCGGTTGATAGCGGGACTACTGATTTTCGTCGGTGTGGAAGCTCTACAGAACCAGCACCTGGAAAGGGGAGTGCTGTTCTCCAGAACAGTATTTAAAGAGGGTAAGGAAAGTACAAAAGGAACTGCCACCGGAGTTGAGGCTGATTTTATAACCCGAACACAAAAACTTACCTTTTTATTTCAAGGTAGCCACAGTATCGGTGAGAACTGATGGAGCGAAAGCTTACATTTCCGTTTCTATACCAGTACAGAGAAACAAGTACATTACGAGTGCTACATGTTCATGCGTATCCTGTCAAATGGGGTATACTGAAGAAATCTGTAAGAGTAAAAACGCAGCGACTGCTATTAATTGCAAAAGACAAGGAAAGATATGTAGAAATGGAAGAAGCAAAGTTACAAAAAAGTCACAAAGGGGAAATCACAGTCAGTCCGAATATGGTGATAAGAAAGGGGCAGGATTCCTGCGCAGTGAAATTGCTAATGGGACAAAAGAAGAAAACAGAATGCAATAAAGGAGAAGTCGAGCCGGAATTGTACTTTCAGCATGTCGAGACGCACTGGTTGTATTCACCTTTGACAAGATGAAAATAGTAGCTACCTGTTTCCAGCAGGAGGAGCTTACGGCAGCAAACAAGCTAGAATTAAACGGGAGTGGTTTTTCATTAAATGTAACAGCGTGCGAGATAATGGAGCCTACTTTCCGTCCGGCCTCCATAATTTCAGGGGTAACATTTCTGAATATTTCGCAGCCAGAGAAGCCCATGGAAGTGCTACCTGTTGCAAATCTAACCAGTTTAAATCAAACTCTAGGGGTGGAGCTAATGCAGTCTGTAAACATGCTTCTGAACCAAAAGGAGGGACGAGTCTCTCCGGATACATTATTGCAGCATGTAAATTCATACCGGGAATATCGGTACTAGAATGAGACACTGACTACTGTCACACCAGTCACTGGAGTGGCACTTGTTCCGCTGAGCGCAGTCCTTGTTTTAGTACACATAAGACAAAGCACGAGACTGAGGTCGGATCCAGCCATCGTTCAGATTCCAGTGGATTGGATTTCCCGAGTATAAAAGCAGCAAAAGGAATCTGAACGCACAAGGGGGTAGTATTAAGAATAAGTGACCCACTTTAGCTTTTAAATTGGGAAAAGAGAGTCAGAAATGATTGAGCAAGAAGCCTATTAATGAAGCAAGTTCGATGCTATTTGAGTTAAGGAGCAGGATAAGAGGCCCTGTGGAAATGTGTAAGATTAAGTGATAGGGCTAAGGGAACCAATTGTCAGAATAATTCTTAAGAGGCGAAATAGGTCCAGAAGGGCCAGTCGCCAGGAAATCTATCGTAAAAGATAATCTTGTTTGATCGACCCGAGGGACTGGATATTGATAAAAAGGAAGGCAATGTAGTGTATCGACCGTATTCGATCAAAAAATTCCGCCAGAGCGGAAGTGAATTGGAACAGAGCCACCTGTAGGTAGACTAAGTGTTATGCGTTGCAAAGCAAAATACAGGCGATTGGCTTTGCGAAGCGGAGCCAGCTAGTTATGGTATAGCAACTACTGACGCTGCTATGTGCTGGCTCAAGGACGGAAGCCTTTCTTCACTTGCCACCATAGAAATGTTTAGAATACATGCCTTAAGCCCTAAAGGAACATAGTCTGGAGCGTATAAGACTCAGTCACTCGCGTACTGAATCATTCTCGTCTTAGTATCACAGCCTACACCACAAGCCTGTGATACCAGAGTGACCAGTCACGCATGATGTCGCAAGACATCTTCTGTCTTCTGAAGAATGTAATCACGCATTGACAGCTAACTGTCCTCATGTGCTACCATTAAAGACATGAGAGTACTTTTCATGATTGTCAGTAGAACCTAATCTTGGGCGCCGGCCGATGTGGCCGAGCGGTTCTAGGCGCTTCAGTTTGGAACCGCGCGACCACTACGGTTGCAGGTTCGAATCCTGCCTCGGGCATGGATGTGTGTGTTGTCCTTAGGTTAGTCAGGTTTCAGTAGTTCTAAGCTCTAGGGGACTGATGACCTCAGATATTAAGTCCCATAGTGCTCAGAGCCACTTTTAATCTTGGGTGGTCAATCCTTACAGAAGGTTTAAAAAATATTATGGCAAGGTCTGAAACACCCAAACGCTATTGTTCTTTGTATAATATTTGAAACATAATCAAAAGTATTTATGCAGTAAACCTGTAAGAAACTGTTACAGTGATATTGAACCAATTGCTCCTGTTATAGTAAAATTATAGCAAACTGCCTGTTTTCAATATAAATCTGCGAATATTGTTTTAGAAACAGTGAATTTTATGTCAAAATCAGTGAATTTTACGTGAGAATCAGTTCGTATGATACTTATGTTGGAATCTATGTTATCGATTTCAATATAGTTTACCAGTTTAGCAGATGAGCGACCATTAAACGTTGTTATGGGGCAGGAACTGAGACAGCATACACTGTGAGGTAGTGATGCTGTTTCTCTTACAGACCAGGTGAATACAATGAGAATGTTTCTGCGGTGTTAGAAGAATGAATGTCCGTGATTGGCTTGATGATCATAATCTTCTCAAGCTTGAAATACTACATCACCAAGTGATGACATCCTGGACTGAGACCACAGCCATAAATTTCTCAAACTGTATCATGCATCACCATGTTGCAGCAAAACTGTAACAAATTACTTCATGTTTTATCAAATGTAAAAAAAATACCTTATAGAGGTTCGCCCATCAGAACACTTCAGAACAAGTCTTTGCTACGGATTTCGATGTGTCCTTACATCAGCACTGTTTTATTTATGATGTGTCAGCATGAGTGGCAAATGCTGTTACAGAATTATGTGTATATTTGAACTCTTTTATATTAAAACAACGTAAAATGAATAAATGAATGTCCATCTCTTTGAACTATGTTTCATTGAACCAAACCTCCAACATGTTGAATAAAATATGGATTTACGGTTACTAAATTACATAGGGCAACTAGAATGAGGTATATGTTCAGTAACCTAAACAAATAGACACTCATGTCATACCTCAAAGAGGAACTGAAGACACTTAGTTGTGGGTAGCGCCATGTAAAAGAATTATAACTCAAATTTAAACAAATAGTTGACCATACACAGGATAGATTTGTACATAGTAGAACAATTCTTTATGTGGGGGTCATCCATGGCATACAGTCACTACAAGGAAACTTCAAAAGAAACTGAGACTACTGCATAATAGTTGTAAAAGCATAAGTCAGAGAGAATGAGACAGTCTCATGCATTTTCAGTTATTGCTATGTAACAGAATCTTAGCATTTTATGCATTTTCAGAATTAAGATTTCATTATTAGAAGTTATGGCTCTGAGCACTATGGGACTTAACATCTATGGTCTCAGTCCCCTAGAACTTAGAACTACTTAAACCTAACTAAGGACATCACACAACACCCAGTCATCACTTATTAGAAGTTACAAAGTGTGTTTGGTCATAACAGACCAGCCAGTTGGAGAGAATGGTAATCTATTTTTATTAGGAATCTATTTGAATCAACTACGATTGGGGGAGAGTATTGTAATTAGAGGTTACCTATCTTTTGCCCATGTTACTGGTTGAGCTACGACTCACACACATCTTTATGACCCTACATGAGCGTGTTTTCTCTTCTCTTCGTCTTCTAAGAGGAAAGTGATTACCACACACTTGGCAGCTTCGAGTTTTGTATGCTATCATCAACGTTCAGGTAAGCAGCCAGAAACTGTCTACACTCACTGAAAGAATGTGTCAGTTTAAAAACTGAAGTATGTACAGGTGAATCATACAAGAGATCAATGGGAGACCGTAGATATCTGAAGGTGCTTCATGATTATCAACCCCTCACTAGGTTGTACTGAACACATCTGCACTGTTCACTGGATGAGTGATAGGGTAAGGTAACTGCAGTGCCATAGAAACTGGAACAACTATTTTGGGCTACCAGTGTTGCATAGGAGAAGTAGATCAAATATAAACACTATAGCCTCCATATCACCCGACATCATGGGAAAAACCCAGTAGGACAAGTGGTCATGTTGGATATTATACTCTGTGTGACTATCTTGGATTGCCGGCCGGGGTGGTCAAGCTGTTCTAGGGGCTACAGTCTGGAACCGCACGACCGCTAAGGTCGCAGGTTCGAATCCTGCCTCGGGCATGGATGTGTGTGATGTCCTTAGGTTAGTTAGGTTTAAGTAGTTCTAAGTTCTAGGGGACTGATGACCTCAGAAGTTTAGTTCCATAGTGCTCAGAGCCATTTGAACCATTTGAACTATCTTGGATTGATTTTGCAAGAGGCCATTCTGTATTTTATACTTAGCACATATGACCTATATGCACTGTGATGTCACAGAAAACTCAAAAGGACAAGTGAAAATCTAAAACCTTTGCAGGCTCCACAAACTATGGAACGTTTGTGAGCTATAAATAGATGCCACAACCACTACATTGCGTGATGTAAGGGTAAAGCCCAGTAGGATATGACTGTGTTGGAACTAAGAGATCTTTGATAACGGCACCAAGCACTTGTTAAAAGCTATGACGTTGCACCCTTTAATAGCTGCATATCAGTATAACTGGTATGTGAGTGACGCTGAACTTGTACTGACCTGTTGTGTTGGGCCTGTGGTTTGCCCTAAAGGTCGTAAGGAACTCTACCGCTTGGAGACGTTTAGCGCATTTTGCTGTAAGGTAATGATGTATTGGGTCATTTGTTATAATTGTTGCTATAATATGATGATGTATGCGGTAATTTGTTACAATTTCTCTGTAACATGGAGAATTTGGTTACAATTTTGTTGAAAGATGGGGCAATTTGCTGCAATGTTATTGTAATAGCGATATTTTGGTACAATTTTGCTGTAGCATGGAGTATTGTGGTAAAATTTTTGTTGTAACGTGGTGTTACATTTTCACTGTAACAGCGACATTTTGTTACAGTTTTGCTGCAACATCGGGTAATTTGCTGCAATATTACTGTAACAAGAGGCAATTTGTTACAATTTATAGGAACACAGGGCCTTTACTGTATCATGGGGTCCCATTTGTAACCATTTCAGAGTAACACTGGCAATGTTGTTGTAATTTTTGCTATTACATGTTGGTTGTAGTGGGGTAATTTGTCACAATTTTTGCATTAACATGACATTATGTGTCATAAGTTATTACAATTTTTCTGTAATAGGAGGTATTTTGTTACGATTTAGCTGTGACATGGGGTAATTTTTAAAAATTTTGCTGTAACATTGTGACATATAGAGCAGTATTAAGCATTCATGGCTGTGGACTCAGTCCAGCATGATATCTCCCTTGATTATACTTCAAGCCTAAGAAGACATAATGTTTTAACGTCACAATGATCAAAACAATTTCAGACATTTGTGCTTCATGCACTGCAGAAACATTCTTTTTGTATTGACCTGGTTTATAAAAGGTATGGCACTAGCATCACTACTTCACAATGTATGCTTTCTGAAGTTCCTGCCCCACTGTATTCGCTGACACCATTCACTAAATGTCTGTTAAGCCCATGGCGTGTGTTGGCGACATTCTTCTTTAACAATGTTCTAAGTATAGTTATTTATTCTATACTACATTTAGCAAATGAAGTTTCCTCCATATACGTTACTGGAACGCTAGATGAATTTCTGTAGTAGATTTATGGCAATTATATCCTATTTAGTCTCATACAAAGCTTATTAGGCCCAGGAAGGCGCTTACGGACGCTCAACGGCGGTTATCAGCGCGTAAGGTCAAATATAATGGTTTATTAACATTATAATAATGGGAGCAGACATACCTGGCAGCTACATGGGCAAGTCTGCGCTTTACGTGTATTCAAAATAATGCTCCAGAGGCGCAGGTCAGCCATCCCTGTTTCTACACTTACCACAATTGGGCTCGAGGAAACATGGTTCGATTTTCGAATTCCTAACGATTTTTTGAGTTTCGGTATTTATAACTCATGGAATAACTACATTTAACGATCATTCATCTCCCAAAATTGGTAAACTATATGGAAATCGATAATACAGACTCCAACATAAGCACCACATAAGCCGATTTTGGCATAGAATTACTGATTTCGACGTACAATTTACAGATTATACACAAAAAAATCGTTGATTTAGATCGAAAACTGGCAACTTTGCTATAACATGGCCAATTTGTCCAATTTCTCTGTGACAGGGGCAGTTTGTTACAGATTTTCTGCATAAATATCGTTTCACTAAAACGTCTCAAATAGATGGTTTTAGAATGACTCAAACTCATTCCATACACTGTACACGTAAGAATACGTGTAATAGTATTTGGATGTTTGAAGCCATGCATATGATTTTTTTAACCTTATGTAAATTTTAAACACCTAATATTCCATTCTACAGACATGTATGACAAGCACTCTCATTGCTATAATGGTGGCGTATGTGGATAATTAGCTATTAATGAGTGGTTACATCCTCCCTTTCACCCACTTGGAAAGAGACTTTACCTTTCGACACGACGAATCACTTATCTCTCTGGTGTTTCCATGAGGTACACATTTCTTGACAGCGACCTCGTTGAAGGAATCACACTGATATATGTCAGAATAATTTAGAAATGCCGTGGAAACATTTGATGGCTGTATTGCACTTACAGATGCGTATCACGCAGACGAGTTCAACACGAGCACTTCTCTCTTGGAAATCGATTCTGACAAAAAATTCATTGATTTCGACGCAAAATTGATTTTCTCTGTGTGTTCACTGTGTTCTGTACATTTAATTCATCTAATGTTGTTTTGGATAGTTTTTTAATGGTTTCATTTGATCTCCATCCTGATACTTGCATACCTTCTTCCCTCGCTTTTAACTATGTTTACCATGCATTTTCCGAACACTGTGCCCGTTATAAGCAACAAAGAATCGGTCTTTGACATTATTTTATTGGAAAATACGGTGCATTAGATGGTGGATTCTACATTTTGGGACAAATTCGAGAAGTATCAATGTCATTGGCTATTGAGAAAGTTTTACGTATGTGCTTCTCATGTAAGCTCGCCAAAAACATACCTTGCTGTCAAACAGAAGTTCCACTCCAACAGTGATCGATCATGGCAACGAAAACCTTTCGCATATCAGCCACGCCCTTAGATTCCTCAACTGTCCCCTAAGACACCTGATTATGGTACAATAGGTCTGCCTGTAGCGTCCTGTAGGTTTTGAATGTAATTACCTTGCTAGTTCACTTGATGCATGTAATCGGTTTATAACCCACTATTCATAGGAAATATTTCGCTAAAAGATACAGAAACAGCTACCTTTGTTGACCTAGAAAGTTCAGGCAGTAAATATTACATCATGGCAGTAAATGCAAAAACTACTGTCTTGAATGTCACATATTCTTCAATCTCTATCCCTTTTCCATGAACTTTCATTGCAAAAAACTACAAACTGTTGTATTACAATACGGTAACCAGACTCCAACAACGAACACAAATTCTGCTACAATACTGCTGCTGTTGGTGAGCACCAGGCTTGTAGATGGCCCATTATCTGTGTCAGGGCCTCGATGTGGTGGCAACTGCGGCTTAAGTGGACACAAGATGCATACCACCACTAGGTGGGCGGTGCACTCTCATGCGAGTTGCATTCACTGGCTTGCGGCTATAGCATTCAGTTTCCATGACCAAGACGTTCTGGGGGTCATACATATTCCGCCTCGAAATGCTGGACCAAATATATTCCAGAAGCTTACTCTCGTAACGTGTCGTTCTTTTCATCACACGTGTTTGCCACATTTTTGGTGGTTGTGATTTGCTTTGTCACTTTGTATAAATGTGTTTTGCTCTCAAATGTGGTGCACGCATATAAGACTGGTACATGTTTAACAGAACTAGGACTTGGCTATTAACGAAGCAGATTACTTACTGATTGTTTAATAGCTGCCATCTTTCCCAAACATTAATTATTGCGGTGAATTTTGGAAACATAGTACCTGAATCTATTGTAGCCCAAGTACTCAGCAGGGATCTAGTGTGTATGATTTTGTGTCTCTGTCCATGGGTGTTGTAGTAACATAATGGTGTAGTACATATGTAAGGACCATTCCACATCTAACACTATTTGAAACTTAGGACAATTTGAAATTTACCGATATTTTTTATGGTGGACGAGCGGACTCTTGGGTTATAAACTTGAGACTCGATGTCCAAGTTCTGTAGAGGCAGTGGAGGAAGTGCAGCGGATGGGTTTGAGGAGAAGGATAATTGCACTAGATTCTCCATTTTGTATTTTGAATTTTTCGCAATTTTTAAATTGTGGGCTCTTGGATTATGAACTTGGGACCAGAAGCCTGTGGTCTGCCGCTTTGTTAAGGCAGCTGAGGCGTCTACGGCAGAGTGAGGGTGGTTGAAGCAAGGAAGCTTCAGTTCTGGAACTGCCCTCAGGTAGTGGCATATTGCAATGCAAGCAAGGCATCTAGAGACTTTGTGAGCAGACTGTGGAAGGGGTCTATTGTACTCTGGTTAAATAAAGACGCGAGTGTTCCCATACAATTCTACTGCAAATGCTTCAACAGCACACTAAGGGTAGCTAGGGTGGGGGAAATTGTTTCAACATGCAGGTTGCCAGAGTTTTAAAATTAGGACAAGTGGGTTTTTGAATTTTCCACCATTTTAGACTTAGGATAGAGTTCTAAATGTAGAATACAAGAAATCTGGCAACAATACAACCTGTGACAGAATCTGCCCCCCCCCCCCCCCCCTACTAACCAAAAAGGATGTACTGAATCAAAGTGAAGGAAGAGAGGTTAAGATTTAACGTTCCACAGACATCAAGTTGATTAGAATCAGAGCAAACTGACCGAGCCATTTGAAAGGAACCATCCCGGAATTTGCCTGGAACGTTTTAGAGGAATCACAGAAAACATAAATCTGGATGGCCAGTCGCAGATTTGAATTGTAGTCCTCGTGACTGCAAGTCCTGTCTGCACACCTCATTTTCTACTGAATTGGGAGGGAAAAAATTATGGAACAACTTCAGAAACAGAAGGGACTGGTTGACAGAAGGCATTATGAGGCACCAAGGAATAAGGGAAGTAACGGCCTTAGGGGGTAATTGTAGTAGAGGGAGACTGAGGCTTGATTACAATGATCGGGTTCAAATGGAAATAGGTTGCAGCAGCTCTGTAGGAACGAAGATACTTGCACAGGATAGACCAGTACTGATAGCTGCAGCAAATCAGTCCGGGTTGAAGACTGTAGCAGTAGCAGTAAGTGTTTCACTTTTTTGTTCTGTGATGGCTACATGGTTCTATATACAAAATAGTCCATGGAATAGGCAATGTAGCCACAGTGGAAGATTTTGACTTTGTTATTATTGTTTACTTCGATAACTGCCAGAAATTCTACGCCAGTATAGATCACATATTTGTAAGTAAAGCTATTGTCAGGGTAGATAAATGTCGGTGTTTTAAATCTTATAGATTTGTAATTGTGAATCACTTTAGACTATAATGGGTTATTAGCAACAGTTCTGATTAAGAGTTGTATGTATTGTGTAACTGTAATTAAAATACCTCACTGCTACGATCCTTGGGGACAATTTAAAACTGCCTGTCAGAGCAGGATCCGAACCACAATCACTTCTTGCAGATGTGAAGAAAGAAGTGAATTGCCTAATAGCTACTAGCAACCAGGCGTTGTGGTAGCTTCGTTCTGGAGTCTTGGGCGCGCTAGCTCTCAGGCTTGTTAGTACTCTTTTATTTCTGTATTCTTTTCTTTTTTACCAACCGCAGGTAAATGTGAAGTTAATTAAGGCGTAAGGCAGACCACTTTCTCCTAACTAAATGTAATTGTGGAACATGAAAATTTCAGCTTACGGAAGCAGTGTAAAAGACGAGAAGAACGTAGAAGAGTTTGAAATACACCTGCGGTTAAGAAATAATGAGAAGACGGAAGGTGTCATAATATCAGAATGCTCGAGGAGAGTTATCTGGCTCTTTGTCAGACACAAAGTAACGTTTTTGTTACCGGCGGTGAAAATTTTCGAGTCCATCTCTCCAGCTGAAACAAGTTCGTTGTTGTTACTGCATTTCCAGTCTTTCAGTGTGAAAAGCCTCTTCAAGAGTTATAGCCTGCTGTCCTCTTCCCCCTGCCCCGCACCCTCTCCGCTGAGCTATATTTATTATGTCGTTGTACACAGCCACTCCTTACGCTAATGTCGAGAAAACTACTGAAACTTTCAGAGTCAGCTACTACTTTCAGAAGCATTATTGCGAATATGACATGGAAATCAGACTCTCAACATGTTTTGCGTGTTTCAGTTATCTATTATGCTTTGGAGGAATATTTTATGGCAACTTTTCACTCAGGAAAATCGTATTCAATAATTTTCAATAACTTACCGATAGCCATAAAAAGATTAGCTGTTAATAAAGTCTAGTTCAAAACCTGCCAAAAGTACTTATTGGTGACCAGCTCCTCCTACTCCATTGTCGAATTTCTTAGTAGAACCGACTGATATGTATATATTATTGATAATCTGGAATCTTGCGAGTATTACGTGTAATCTGGCTGCCGTACATCTTCAGTGCAGAAGACTAATGTGATCAAAGTAAGTGAGTCTTTAGACTGATTTTTCTCTTTGATAATGTGTGGCTACAATGGCCCAAGAATTGACCTATGCACCTCAGCGAATTGTACATTTCCACGTTTGTGACAAGTCCGTTATTGCCTTTTAAATGAATATACATTCGTATGCAAAACTTAAGGACGAGAGTTACTTCCGCACAATGTGTCACCGCAAAGTGACATAGCTCCATGAAACGTAAACCATAGATGGAAAGATCTGCTGCAGTATAGTACAGAAGGTAACTTTTGTAATGCCCAGGGAAGTTCATGAAACGCGGTGACTTCAATGTAATTATCGTCTCTGAATAAAAGTGTAATTTCTGTTCATTCTAACGCGTATTCTTTCAACTACCTCCTGTACTATACAGTAGCAGTTCTTTCTGTGTATGGTCAAAGTTTTATCAAGTTACGATACTTCGAAACGGTACATCATGCATCAGCTACTTTCGTTCTTAAGATTTGTACACCTGTGTATATTTAATACTTTTTGATTTATTCCACATCCAGGAAGAACATTTTACTTGCAGTGTTTGCAAGGCACATTATCAGATATTTAAGCTTTTTAAATATTACGGATTCTTCTTTTCTGACGTGTTCCACATTATTGAGGATCTCTTCATTATTTATCTATGGAACGAGAAGTACATGTAACCTAATCAATTACAGTTATATTTTGGGTTCACAAAAGTATGTGCCTTGGGCGTCTGGTTAAGCAGGCAACTGATTCCTTCTTTTCCTCTCTTTTCTCCCCAATTCGATAAAACACCTCTTAATTAGTTATTCAGTCTGCCAATATAAAATAATCTTAAGCATTCTTTTGTAGCACCACACAGAGGTGAATTGTCGGTCTCATAGTTTCAGTTAGGAAGTCATCTTACGTGCCTTAAGTATGGCGCCTAGCGTGGTCATGATTTCTTAACCACTGAGCCGCGGCGAGCAATTCATTGCCTTTCTGCGCGAGAGATGTGAAAAGGCATGACATGGAGTCGTTCCCAGTGATAAGAATATCTATTCTTAGCATACGCTGAGGAGCAGTGGATTTCGCCAAGCTGAGTAGGGAAATGCCTTTGGGAGATTTTCAGCTTTCACAGAGTACTCAGGCTAGATTTTAAGGACTGATCTAAATGGTCATATGGTTTTCAAAAATGGCTCTGAGCACTATGGGACTTAACTTCTGAGGTCATCAGTCCCCTAGAACTTAGAACTACTTAAACCTAACTAAGCTAAGGACATCACACACATCCATGCCCGAGGCAGGATTCGAACCTGCGACCGTAGCGGTCGCGTGGTTCCAGATTGTAGCGCCTAGAACCGCTCGGCCACTCCAGCCGTGGGATGGTTTTCGAAAATATTACTAGAAACTTTCTGGTATTTAATACGCAAACCATGCCTATGATAATACCGTATCTTATAGATGCGAGCATTGAGTTTACAACGTAAGCGCAGTTACTGCGTGTAAGTATAAGGAAGGTAGCTGGCCTAAAGTCAGCACCACTAAGTCCACGATAAAAATCGAAAATACAGCAACCAGCCACTTTTTTTGTATTTTTATTCATGCCAATATTCGTTTCGGGATTTCACCCAACTTCAAGTGGTGTATTACATATTTAAATCTTAAGTTAGCATGTCGTTAAAAACATCGACTGCAGTTTGGATTCTGCAGCTGCCCTGTGCAAAATAACAATTTTATTTATCTACTACGAGCACGTTTCACAAATTGAACATTTACACTACAAAGTATACTCGCATTTACTTTCTATTCTGCTTGTCTTTGATCCTTTTTTCCTGCATTTATAACAGTGGCACAAACACTGTTTTTAAGTGTGATGCAAGAAAACAGCGCAATATCCCCCATGCTGCTGCCAACTGAGATGTTTGTTTGCATCGGAAGATTATGTTTACGGTCAAAGTTATACATTGCTAACAGGATCTAAAGTACTGCTGAAATCAGTCGGGTGTATACATTAAATATTTTTAGTTTATGCTTTTGTGTGACTGAATATTGAAAATGCTTGGCACGGAATGTAGTGAGTGCTATGCATGGTTATTTACTAAATGAAATAATGACTTGCTAACCAAATTATGTTCAATATTACAAAAATAATACAATTTATTTAAAAGGATCAATATTATGTATTTTACCCACAGTTAATAAATTTGACCTATTGGAGTGACATTTAAAATGAAGAAAGTGAATGAAGATAGAACAACTGATTTACATGATGCAGGCTTACATTATACACTGGATGGGTTCATGTTGAATACAACAGAAATATGTGGTCTTTTATTTGTTATTAGTATTTTTTTCAGGACTACGTGGAGTGTGTTTGTGTAAGTACATTATGGAAGTTTCTCAGAAACATTTTGTTGAGCAACTCTGGTCATTTAGAATGTCATCTGGAAAGCCTCAGTTGTGAGAATAAATTTCAATTTCTTCGGGAAATACTAATATCTGCGTTGTCAAATGCCCAATTCCCATGATTCTCTATCGTCCCTTCGATATTATCTTAAATTTTTTGATGTCTTTGCTTTCATAATTCACTCTCTTCAAGTTTCCCTCAGCCTTCCGTTTTTCTGCGGTTCGGTGATATCCACAGCACACTCTTCTTAGGTAACTTGGATTCATTCATCTGTTGGACATGATCATATCGTATTAATTGTTTCCGTTCGATATCAGTTGTTAATGACCCTTATACCTCATTCCCAGTCGAATCTCTTTTCTGGATATTCCCAATGATCGTCAGAGCACAATAATATTGGTGGCCTCCCATTAACTCTTCTTACTCTCTGTAGCGTACTATGTCTCTGGTCCATGCAACAAGGAACGTATAATTAGAGTATCATGGTAATGTACTGCCATACCTTCCTGATTACGCTACTCCAAAGGATTTCGTTCAAACAAGACGTCACACTTCTATCCTGCAATCTTTACCTGTGGTATCAGATTCTATCCCTAAATATGTGTGACTACTGCAAACTGCAATTTCCTCTGTATCGAGCTGGTTGCTAAATTTGTATTCTCCCACTGGAAGATGTTCCCTGGGCGTTAAGTTCTAATCTCCATTGTTTATAATCTTCTTGTAGTTATTGTATTATACGTCCTAGACTATCTTTTTAGTTTGCAATCACGACTTGATTGTCCGCAAATTGCAGCGTATGCAGTGTATGTATCTATATCTGTTTCTCTGCATTTTCATTTCCATTGTTGTGTTGGTGCCATAAAACAGTCTTCAAGCAAAGCCTCGTGGCCAGGAAAATTTTGAGACAGTCTATTATAGCAGGAACGCTGTGCCGATTCTGTATTAAAATGACCTTTGAGCTTCGGGTTGCCTTCATGTCAGGTGGTGATGACGTTACCTGTGATCTTTGACCTTGATCTCATGACATCAACAACATTATCAGTGCTATCATTATCATCAACACCACGTAACAGGACATACCACATCCCCCTACCCACCTCCCCTGCTGCTGCTGGAGTATTATTTTCATGCGTAAATAGCTATAAAACACAAGTGGATAAAAATAACACCCTAAAAAGATGCGTTTTTGGCATGTAGTTGATGTTAGGCACAATGGACCTTGAAATTAATTATTTCTACATACAAATTTTTCTATTGTGCTTGTCAAGTGTTACTGTGGTACCTACACGTCTAAAATGCGTAAAAGGTGAGAAAGTTTGGAAGGTAGGAGACGAGATACTGGCAGCAGTAAAGCTGTGAGTAGCGGGCGTGAGTCGTGCTTCGGTAGCTCAGATGGCAGAGCTCTTGCCCGTGAAAGGCAAAGGTCCCGAGTTCGAGTCTCGGTCGGGCACACAGTTTTAATCTGCCAGGAAGTTTCAAAACAATAATTATTTTCCCCGTGTTTTAATAAATGGCTTTAGCATTCCTCAGTGACCGCATTTCAAAACAGAGCTATTAATTAGTGAATTAATTTTCCTCGTATATCAGATCCAATCAAGGGCAAAATCAAGCTATTCATTTACAGTCCATAAATATTAAAGTAGAATGTTAATTGAACTTCAAAAATGCCGCTTATGAAATGGCTTGTGGCCGGTTATTTTCGTGCTTTGGGAGTAATTCTTTGTACTCGGGATGACAACTGAAACCATTGCGGACGTGGCCGATAAAAGAACATTACGTGTTATTTTTTGTCAGTCACTAAAAGAAAATGTGGTATAAACTGACAGATTTTACAACTACAGGACACAGTGTAAGCATTGTGAAGTTGTAAACAACGCCCTTCCTCTTCCTTAGTATATCTGTCTTATGACTGGGATTAGCTGGAGGCGCTCCAAAGTGTCCTATTCTGAGCATCTTCCTTCGTCTGTTTGTATATCCGTCCGTTTCTAATATCGTACATCACTCTAATTCTCTTTCTCTCATTTCCTCTCCTATAACTTTTTGTTGCAGACAATTCCTACGCAGTTTATGTCTCAACCAAGACGTTTTTCTTTTTCTGATCATAAAATGAGTAAATAGAAAATAAAGCATCGTTCTGGTGTTAAAAATGTTAAATTTAGTTTCATTCATCGAAATCACAGGCTAGATAGGCGTCTGTGTAGCCAAATATGCATTTCAAAGATTTACTATATGTAACATACTGACACGTCAGCCATCATAACGAATTATCGTGGATCCTTGGAACAAGCAACGAATTAACTACTTTAGCTTGTTGCAGTGGCTTTATTGAGACAATAAAGGTAACATTAGGGAATTATATTAACTTTATGAACTGTATGCACAAAATAGCAGACTAGACACAATGGTCTGATTTCCTGATTTCATTGTGGTTTTCAAGGCTCCGTGTTGTGTGCTGAAGCTTAGTTTAACACAAGAACATTTTCTGTTGGCAGAATGGAGCTCTCTCGCTCTATGTTGTTCCAAGCTTAACAATTGGACAAGGAATTGAGCCCGAACGCTTACCTGCAACCTGCATTTTAAGGGCACATCCGTGACTTGAACGCTCCGTGTTACTGCAGACAGGAATACTTATTCTCGGGACGATCGCTAGGCTGTGGCAAAACATCGACATCTACACCATACTGTGCGTGGCAAAGGGAAAGTCCCATTGTACCATTTATTAGGGCGTTTCTCCGTTCCATTCATGCATGAAGTGGGGGAGAATGATTATTTAAATGCCTATGTGCATGCTGTAATTAGTCTGATCTTTCCCTCCGGCTCACTTAGGGAGCGATACGTAGGGGATTACTGTGTATTCCTAGAGTCACCATTGGAAGTCGGATCCTGAAAGTTTGTGAGTAGGCTTCACGGGATAGTTTACATCTATGTTCAAGAGTCTGGCAGTTCGATTGTTTCAATATCCGTGTGAGACTTTCCCGCAAGTCAAATACACCTGTCACCATTGGTGCTGCTCTTTTTTGTACACGTTCAGCAGCTCCTGCCAGTCCTATCTGGACGGCTCCCATCACCACCAACTAAACAGAAAGCCGCAGCTTGCTCGGTGTGATGTCTCGCAGAGCGGGCCGGGATTAGTGAAGTACTGCACTGACAGAATCGAGGCACACGTCCTGCACTCTTTCTCAAACGATTTTACACAATATATCCAGTAAAAAAATTGATTTCTGCATGATATCAGCTTCATGGCGAAGTGTCCATCATTTTGTTGCTGGTCATAGTTATGGTGATATTTCAATTCAAACACGTTCTTCATATCAGGAATATGAAAATAGTTCGCAGCAAAAAGTGTGCCTTAGTGTACAATCTTTCCGATTCTACCGTCATTCCGAGTGATGTGATGCGGCTCTTCACTTTAATTATCTTTTGATGTGTTGAAGACACATTATATACACTGCAGAGCCAAAGAAACTGGTACACCACCTGTCTAATATCGTGTAGGAGTTGAAGATTTCTGTTTTTGTTCTGTATCTACAATGTCAGTTCCTGTCTCGACCTTAAGTGATTGGACACTAACTTTGTATACGACCAGAATTTATTTCAGTTTTGTGAAACATAATAGGACATTATTTTGCTACGGTAGTCATTGAAGTCTTCATGCGTTGCTCTCCTGACAGCCAAACGCTTTTTGCTGGATTTGCCAGTCGAACAAGGTAATTCGTAAGGTGCTTGAAGGGAAAGTAAGACAAATATACTGACAGACTGTGTAGCTCTTGAGCGTGTGGAAGAGATATGGGAGAGGGGCGAGTCTGGGTAGCTCAGTCGGTAAAACAACTGTTCGAAAAATAAATAATTATGGTTCGAGTTCTATTCCGGCATAACTACAAGTAAGAATCTTTTTCACATCTAGGTATACGTCGTTTCAAACGTAATTTGTTTTATACTCTGGACGTAGTTACGTGCAATACATTAATTTTTTATGTGGTGGGAAGAGGAAGGACGTTACCATTCACAAGCAGTTAACTAAGTCACTTTAAATTCCAAGTTGTAAGATCACTTACTATTGTAAGTAATACGACTATAGCGGGAGACAGTTCAGTCTGTTCTTCCCTCGTGACGCAAGACACCTTTCAAGCTTTCGGTAGAGTCTACTGCGCTGTCATGAACATGTTTAGACTCGTAAGAAACGGAGAACTTGCAAAGACGACTGAAAGAAGCGTCAGATGTATTTGACGTACGGATGTATACTGCGCAACTCTCTGCATCGCACACGTGAGAGTGCTTTCTGTTGTAATCACTTGTTATGTTTCAGGAGGATCAGTAAATATTTTAGGAAGTGGTAGTATCTCCTAATACAAATAAAACATTCCACTTAAGGCGTGCCCATTTTTATTGGTTAATGGGATACAGGTTGTAATATTTCTGGCTTATTCAACCATCATATTAGGCTCCAGGAAGCTATTCCCAGGGCAGTGGAGATGCAAGAAGTATATAGATGACGCAATGTGGGATGAGGTACCGGTGACAGATGTTAGATTCGGTACCATTCCCGTGAGAAAGACCGCCTGCATGATGCTGCTGCTCTGTGATTGGCTGCTGTGTTCGGCGGTAGGGCGCCAAAACGTTTAACTTTAGTTGCTATTATTAATTAAACCTGTCAACCAAATTACTTCATTTTTTAAAATAAACATCTCTCAACAGCCAGCTATCAATCAGTCATTTCAAAATTATTAAAATCAAAGTTTTACTAAAACAAAAGACTGACGATATTACTGCCGATGCACTACGGTGGCGTTCGGATCACTCCTTGCTGGCTTGGCGCGCCAAGTGTCGTCCGGCTCTCCAGTTCTGACCGTTCCAGTAGACAGCAGTATTTGTTTCATGCAATTTTATTTACTACAGTTCCGACCGTCGCTAGGTACAGACATGTTGTCTGTAATAGTAGCATTTGATTCATGTAATTTTATTCTCCAGTTCTGACGGTTCCAGTAGACAGACATGTTGTCTGTGGCAGGATGTATTTCATGTTATTTTAGCCAGATATAATGACTGTGGAAAGATATGTTCAATATGTTGTGATCAAGAATAGTTTCTCGCGTCTATATCAATACAAACGCGAGTTGCATCCCAAATGAGTTATAGTTTATTCGTAACAGCAGTTCCTTGCGAAATTAATTTCAGCCTCAAGAAAAAGAATCCACGACCTGCGTGCTGTTTTCTGCGCTGGGGACATAATCATCATGAAGACAGCAGGTTAGTGAAGTGTACAGGACCTTATGTATTCCACACAGGGCAGTGGAAACAACTAGGCACCTCACGTGTACTGCATGCACAGTACAAATGTGCTCAGTGACACGTCATCTGCAGTAATGCAGAGGAGGTAAAGAAGGATGAAAGTATTAACACTATCTCACTTTTATTCCTTTTTCTTGCAGTAAGGTGGTTACAGAGATAAGTTTTCATTTTGTGTGTTTGTAGTCCAGCTGCTGGGGTTTATTTATCGATTGTCATTTTTGCTTGGTAGGTCAAATTGCGAAGTTCTATTTGAGTTCAAGTAGTTGAATTTTTCAAATGTCGTTTTGATTTGGTGCGTAGTTCTGCAGTATCGTTTATGTGGTATATATCATCCAGTGATCGCGGTGCCACTCCAAAGTCGGCCATACACATCGGTACCGCATGCGTTAGCGAGGTCTCGCCGCGATCCGCAACAACGAATGCGTGGCGTTCCGAACAGCACTCTCAACACATCGGAGGTCAATATAGACCCGAGCACGAAAGTGCTCTGTCCCAGTTTGTGACCTCGTGAGAAGCAGACAAAATCGTCCAGTAGGGCTGACGAGTGATTTAAGGTTTCTGATGAAATGTACTTTCTTAAATATTGCAAGTTTACTGCAAGAGAACAGTTTGATAGCCTGTGTATCAAATGGTGCTTTCATAGTCAATGACAGATGTAACCTGTAGAAAAGAACTGCGTCAAAGTTAAGCAAATATTTTATTCATTTATGTAATAAAGTGAGCTAATATTTCACGTGTTCTTGTTTGATGAGCCTTCTCCCAGAGAAATCAAAGATCCCACTGTTCACTGTTATGGCCAGACGACAATAGTTTCGTCTGGTCAAAACAGTTTAAGCATACCACACGCATTTATAAATGCTGAGTATGCCGATATGATATTTGTGTACGGGTTTTGTAATTGTAACGCTGCTGCTCCTTGTAGAAAATACGGTAGCTGATGACCTAACCGCAGAGTACTGTATTTCAGAGCGTTTAGCGGTGTTTTCACTAAATTGAGCCAGACTGATCCAGTGCCCAGCAACCATATTTCGTCTGAACGTACAAACGAGCAAAGTGTGGATGAAGTAGAGAACATTATTCAGCCGACAGAAAGTAGGTCTTCAATCGCATAATCTCTAAATGTATCGTTGTTGCACATATAAGAATATGGCGGACATTATACAGGGTGAAAAGTATTTAAACCGACAAACTCTGAGAGATTGTAGGGGACACCGAAACAAATATGTTTCCCTAATGTCATTTTTTCCTTCGAGGGTTATTTAAAACGGTGGAGGCCGTATTACGCTCTTCAGTTGTTAGAGGCAGTATTACGATCTTCAGTTGTAGGCAACTGCTGTCCACCAGCGTAGTAGTGCATTGTCTCTGTTTACTAATGGAGCGATACACCTGAAGTGAGTACACTGATATGGTTGGTGCGTAATACGTAGCGCACCACAACGGACGAGCTGCACAGCTGGTTTATCAACAACAATATCCTAATCGCCGTATCCCGCATCATACGACGTTTCCTGCTGTGTACCAACGTCTGCGTGAGACCGGGTCATTTAGCAGAATTCCTGGACAGGGACGCCGTCGCACGGTAAGAACGCTGCAATTTGAGGAAGCGGGATCCTTCAATCAGTACTCGTGCAATTGTACGTAACATGGGGACGAATCAGACGAATGTAAGAACATTCCTTCGAGAGTAATTGTTACGTCCATTTCACTTACAGCGCGTCCACAACCTGGAACCAGTTGATTATCCACCCAGAGCACAGTTTTCGCAGTGGTACCTGGAACAGTGTGAAATGCATCCTACATTTCCATCCTCCGTGTTGTTTACTAATGAAGAACGTTCTGGCGTGATGGAGTCCTCAAAATACACAATTTGCATGTTTCGAGTGAGAATAACCCAAATGCACAGTTACTAGCGCTCATCAAATGCGGTTCTTCGTTAATGTGTGGGTCGGTGTTGTTGAGGAGTGTTTAATTAGGCTGTATCTGCTACCTAGGCCATTAAATGGCAAGCAGTATTACAATTTTCTCGCCAGAAAATTGCCAGAATTCCTGGAAGACGTCCCAGTCCCTACAAGACAACGCATGTGGTTCCAACATGACGGGGCGCCGGCACATTTCAGTCGTCGTGTGTGTCGTTGGAGGTCAATGGAGGCATTTTTGAAAATCTATTGTAATTGGGTTGTGTTAATGTGTTGTCTCTTGGTCATAAAAAATGGAAAAGTGTTTGTTGGTTTAATTAATTTGCCGCCAGAGAAATCTTCCTCTACCGGTTTAAATAGTTCTCATAGGAAAAAATGACATTAGGGAAAAATATTTGTTTTGATGTCCCCTACAACCTCCCAGAGTTTGACGGTTTAAATACTTTTCACCCTGTATACGCGCGACTTCTGT
Organism: Schistocerca nitens; assembly: GCF_023898315.1. Taxonomy (NCBI): domain Eukaryota; kingdom Metazoa; phylum Arthropoda; class Insecta; order Orthoptera; family Acrididae; genus Schistocerca; species Schistocerca nitens. The sequence goes on along the minus strand of NC_064619.1, from coordinate 496,383,904 downwards.
TTTATCATTTACAGTGGCTTGAACACCTTCGATAAGGAGATGAAGGTATACGACTGAAATTTTGCAGTTGGTTAATTGCAAATCGCCGAATAATTCCATTGATACTGGTTGCTGTTGAAGCCGCTTTCACCCATGTGGCATCAGTAGCACTTTGTGTCACATCCATCGTCCGACGGAAACTCAATTGCCTTTGTGGAGGAGAGACATTTTAGAGAATGCTTTCTTGTTGACGTGTGGTATGGCGTGAGACAATCCACTGAGGGGTTCCTTGTGTTACCACATCGTCGCACAGGGTCTTATCAAGAAAACGAGCTTCCAGCATTATTGGATGAGAGTCCTTTCGCTACAAGGGTGTGTACGTCATTTCAAGTAGGCTGCACTTTCTAGTCGTCTGGAATGTCACCTCACAATCTCTGCAAGATGGATCGGCGAAAATTGTCAAATTTCTGGATCATTTACCTGCACTCACATTTACATCTACATGACTACACTGCGGTTCACAGTTCAGTGTGACAGCGCGTGGCAAAAATGAACACACCAGTATTTCCGCTCAGTTTTGATTTCTCTTATTTTAGTATAATGATCATTTCTCCCTATGCAGATTGACGCCAAAAAATATTTCTGCATTCGAAGCAGGATGTTGGTGACTGTAATTTCTTGAAAAGATTCCGCCACAACTAAAACGCCTTTGCTTTAATGATTGCCTCTTCAGTTCGCGTAGCATGTCCGTGACAATCTCTCCCCAGTTTCGCGATAATACAAAATGAGCTCCCTTTCTTTGAACTTTTTCGATGTCTTCCGACAGTGCTATCTGATGCGGATTTCGTACCACGCAGCAATAGTCCAGAAGAGGACGGACAAGCGTAGTGCCGGCAGTATCTTTAGTAGATCAGTTGAATATTCTGTTATACCCGTAAATCGCGGTCTTTGGTTCGTTTTCACCCTCAACACTATCTACGATGTCGTTCCAGTGTAAGTTATTCGTAGTAATTGTAATCCCTAAGTATTTAGTTGAATTTACAGTCTTTAGATTTGTGTGATTTATCGTGTAACAGAAATTTAGCGCATTCCTTTGCGTATTCATGTGGATGGCTTCACATTTTTCATCATTTAGCGTCAATTCCAGTTGTCATCTGATACAGATATCTTGTCTAAATCATTTTGCTATTGTTTTTGATCTTCTGGTGACTTTTCTAGACGCTAAATGACAGCGTCATTTGCAATCAAAGCAAGAGGGTAGCTCAGATTGTCTCCAAAATCTTTTATATAGATTAGGAAGAACAGAGGATATGCGGGAGACATGTTCGGAAGAACAGACACCACGCGGAATCCGCAGCATGTTCGCACATGTCCGAAAGAACAGACACCACGCATTCATTTAAATGATTCGCCTCGACGGGCGAAGAAAACTACCTCCTTCAGTGCGGTTGCACAATTACGTTCGACCTCCTCCAGTAATCTCAAAATAGCGAAGATGGAGGACATGGACAGGGAGTGCGGATAAGTGGTGCTTCGTGGGAATGTGGGCCGCGAGGTGTGGCAAGATTGGCCGCGCAGTTGCGATGAGTACTGCGTCCCTGTGGCGCAGTGGTTAACGGCCTAGTATTCGCCGGCAGAGGGTTAGCTGCCCTCTGTAATGAAAAAAATGAGGTAATGGATCAAAGACGGACTTAAAAACGGGTGTCTTACGACGTCCGCCCCGAACAGATGCAACGAATTAAAACGAACAAAAATGAGATAAAAAAAGTAAGGAGAAGATCCCGGGTTCGAACACCGGCCGACCCACATTTTTACTCGTCGCCGATGATTCCGCATAAAGTCCCAATGCAGCTGAAATTAGCAATCTCTTTCGTTTCCTTTCTCCCACTCCCTCCACCATCAGTTTACATAATTTGAATAGAAGTCGTTTGTGAGGAAGTGTGTCAGAAGCCATCTAGAAATATGGAATCAAATTGAGATCCCCTATCGATAACATCCATTCCATTGTGACTCTGAAAAAAATGTTTATTAAATGTGTGTGAAATCTTATGGGACTTAACTGCTAAGGTCATCAGTCCCTAAGCTTACACACTACATAACCTAAATTATCCTAAGGACAAACACACACACCCATACCCGAGGAAGTACTCGAACCTCCGCCGGGACCAGCCGCTGTGATTCTGATTTGTTCGCCAACTCCACTATTTCGTTAAATACGCAGCACGTATTTGCAGATGCTGACTATGTCTTCATGGTATTTGCGTACAGGTTTCGCAATGGAAACTCTGCTGCTGCTGCTTGCAGTGCATACGGTAGACGATAACCTAACTATACTCAAGAGGGTAAAACAAGTTATTCAGCTGGTAGAAAGTAGTATTTCAACAAGCACATGCAGAATTTCTACACATATCGTTGTTGCACATACAAAAATGTGGCGGACATTAAGTATGCGTGTGCTCTATTCTTATCTTTTATAGCGGATTCAGCATTTGAGAAGGAGATGAAGATAGACTATCGGAATTTGTCGTTGGCTAATTACAAATTACCGAGTAACGCCATTAATACTCAAAATATCCACGGGTGTACTGCCGGTCTACAGTGTCCAACGGGCACAATATTTCGGCGATCATACATGTCGCCATCATCAGGTGAACTGACGGACTGAGCTCCTGTGAACGTGCCGGCACGGAGATCCGTACACTATGGCTGCTCAGGGGGAACTGGGTTCGGTCGCGGCGGCGGCCGATTTTAATACCCTCCGCCCGCGGCGCGCTCACTCCGCCGTCCGCGCCCCGCGCCACGGTCGCGCGGTGGAGCAGATTGCGACGGCGTCTGAGGTGACGTCGGTGTGATGGCTCTGTCCGCCGTGGTCGTCACAACAACACTTTTGCTCGATTTACTCTTGATTGACCCAATCGCTGGTTCCCAAGCCTTGCTAAGATTATAGCCACAGTCACAGTTTATGAGGTCGTCATTGGTGCGAATTTCGATGGCCTCTCTAACAACGCTGTCCCAGTATCTCGACGTCAGTACCAGAATCCTCGTGCGTTCATACTCCATAGCGTGATTTTCCGACAAACAATGTTCAGCGACCGCCGACTTGCTCGGATACATCAGTCGAGTGTGCCTCTGGTGTTCACGGCATCGATCCTCGACGGTACGCATCGTCTGACCAATATACGACTTGCCACATTGACACGGAATCTGGTACACGCCGGCCTTCCTCAAACCGAGGTCATCTTTGGCGCTCCCCACCAGTGCACGAGTTTTATTCGGAGGACAAAACACAGTTCCGACCCGGTGTTTCTTCAAAATGCGGGCGATTTTCCCCCAGAGTGCGCCTGTATATGGGATAAACGCAGTGCCTACCTCCTCCCTCGTGATTTCATCCATCTCCACAGGTTGTGCTGTAGTGGGTGGGCGGAGAGCACGTTGAATCTGCCACTCTGAGTACCCATTTTTTCGAAATACAGTTCTCAGATGTTCCAATTCCTGGGGAAGACTCTCTGCGTCAGAGATAGTGCGCGCCCTATGTACTAGAGTTTTAAGCACCCCATTCCTCTGTGAAGGGTGGTGGCAGCTGTCTGCGTGCAAATACAGATCAGTGTGCGTTGTCTTCCGATACGTGGACGACACGTTCGTCATCTGGCCACATGGTATGGATAAACTCCTTGACTTCCTTACACATCTAAACTCCATACATCCCAACATCAAATTCACCATGGAGACTGAAACGGAGGGTAAACTACCTTTCCTTGATGTCTGGGTCAAGAGAAGGCCTGACGGCACCCTAGGCCATGGGGTGTATCGGAAGACAACGCACACTGATCTGTATTTGCACGCAGACAGCTGCCACCACCCTTCACAGAGGAATGGGGTGCTTAAAACTCTAGTACATAGGGCGCGCACTATCTCTGACGCAGAGAGTCTACCCCAGGAATTGGAACATCTGAGAACTGTATTTCGAAAAAATGGGTACTCAGAGTGGCAGATTCAACGTGCTCTCCGCCCACCCACTACAGCACAACCTGTGGAGATGGATGAAATCACGAGGGAGGAGGTAGGCACTGCGTTTATCCCATATACAGGCGCACTCTGGGGGAAAATCGCCCGCATTTTGAAGAAACACCGGGTCGGAACTGTGTTTTGTCCTCCGAATAAAACTCGTGCACTGGTGGGGAGCGCCAAAGATGACCTCGGTTTGAGGAAGGCCGGCGTGTACCAGATTCCGTGTCAATGTGGCAAGTCATATATTGGTCAGACGATGCGTACCGTCGAGGATCGATGCCGTGAACACCAGAGGCACACTCGACTGATGTATCCGAGCAAGTCGGCGGTCGCTGAACATTGTTTGTCGGAAAATCACGCTATGGAGTATGAACGCACGAGGATTCTGGTACTGACGTCGAGATACTGGGACAGCGTTGTTAGAGAGGCCATCGAAATTCACACCAATGACGACCTCATAAACTGTGACTGTGGCTATAATCTTAGCAAGGCTTGGGAACCAGCGATTGGGTTAATCAGCCGGCCGAAGTGGCCGTGCGGTTAAAGGAGCTGCAGTCTGGAACCGCAAGACCGCTACGGTCGCAGGTTCGAATCCTGCTTCGGGCATGGATGTTTGTGATGTCCTTAGGTTAGGTTTAACTAGTTCTAAGTTCTAGGGGACTAATGACCTCCGCAGTTGAGTCCCATAGTGCTCAGAGCCATTTGAACCATTTTTTGATTGGGTTAATCAAGAGTAAATCGAGCAAATGTATAGTTGTGACGACCACGGCGGACAGAGCCATCACACCGACGTCATCTCAGACGCCGTCGCAATCTGCTCCACCGCGCGACCGTGGCGCGGGGCGCGGACGGCGGAGTGAGCGCGCCGCGGGCGGAGGGTATTTAAATCGGCCGCCCCTCGTATCTATGTTAATTATAGCAGTAGAAAAGCAGTCTGGAAGCGAGAGCCACTGTAGGCAGTCGTATCGGTAGTGGCTCTTTTCATCTGTTGAGAACTGTCGTTAAAAAGAGTGTTTATGATTGCATAGTCGCAGGCCAGTCAAGTAAGTGCGTTGGAAGTAATTAGTCATCAGCCCACAATTGCAGAATGGTATACATAGCTATTATATTGTACTACGTATTAAGTGTACAGTGAACTGTCAGGTGATTAAAACCATAGGATTCGTAAATGGCATCCCTTAAAAATTTAAACTCTTTCCTACAAGCCTAGATTTCCTGCAATTATCATCATTACAGTGCCGCATCCGCCACATCCGTACGAGCCCACGACTGAGCACTACCACCATAGCGAATGGATGCACAGTTAGTGGATTTCAGAAAAATAGCGAAGTGTGACGGGTTTACACATCTCTAACGACAACCTCGCAAGTACAGCACTCTGTTACAGCTACAGGCTGGTGCACGTCTTGCCAACGCAAAGAGAGTGTTGAAGGGGCAACATCATATTCTAGTCATCAGATGATAATCCCTGGAAAATGGGTCGACAAAAGTCGTTTCGTATCATGGTTACCAAGATCCCCGGACATAACCTCTTTGGAATTTTGTCTGTAGGGATGGTTGAAAGGCAACTCTAGAAAGAAAAATTAAGTACCAAAGACAAATAGACCGCACTCTGAATGATGCTACCGTTGTATAAGAACAGCAAGATGACCACAGAATAGCTACAGGTGCCACGGAAATTGAAGTCAGAGGTGGAATTTATGAAACTCAGTTTTGAATTTAATCATTTGGTTTTGATTAACAACCTCTGTGAATATTTATTTGGATTACATTTTAATAGTTGTGTCTCTGCAACCAGTAAACAGGAGAGACACACATTACATGGAAAGTGGAATGTTTTATTCGAATGGCTCTATTCTTACACCTCCTAATGTCCTTTCTATTCTTGGTGAAACACTCTGAAAAAAAAAAAAAAAAAAAAAAAAAAAAAAAAAAAAACACCCGATCTCTCTTACCATCATGGTTGCTATGTGAGATATGGGTTGGAAGAAACAATGTTCTTTTATAATCCCCTCAATTAACGATTTTCTGAATGTAAACAACATGTTTTCACAGGAACTGCTGTGTGTTTCTTTCACATATTACAATTCAGGTTCACTGGGCAACTCTGTTACACGTTGGCATGTGCTATATGTACGAGGGCTATTTTTTTTTCAACCATCGATCAGTTGCGAAATTAAAATCACAGTGAAAAATCTGGTGAAGCTTTGGGAAGATGTTTTACGCAGTGGCTCTGGTATGCTCGTGTACTGCGCCACGTCCCATTTTTCAGTTCCGAGCGCACAGTGAGCACGTAAAAACGCCTTGAAAATAGTCTTTCCCGCCAAATGCTAAGTCCTGCTGAGGCGTTCCGTTTGATTTCATGCAGCCCTCACAACGTAACAGTCATTCGTTTCCTTCTTCATGAAAATGCTCGGCCACATACTTCAGGGGTAATGAAGACACTTTTGGAGCGTTTTCGTTGGGAAGCGTTTGATCACTCACTATACAGCCCAGACTTATAGCTGGTGGCCGTCTTCTGTGATGAGGGTATTGGAAAGTTGGTACCACGCTATTACAAATGTCTAAGTCGAAATGGTGGCTATGCAGAGAAGTAGCTGGAAGCTGTAGCTATATGTTGCAAATAAAACGTTTTTGATTTTCATTGCAGTTTTCATTTGCGATGGATCGGAGGTTTGAAAGAAAAAGAAAAAAAAAGAGAATATTCCTCGTAGTTTTGCCACCTCAATAATAGAGCGTGAAATATGTTATACAGTCTATCTTTACGCATGTTAATGAATTTTGTGTTATTAATTATTATTCGCAAAGAGCTACAAAGTGTCTTTGGTGCTTTCTATACGTTGCTTGTTCGATGCGGAGACTTGGGCAGAAGTAAGTGAATCTTTTGGGTGCGGTAGGAAGTTTTCGAGTCGCTTGAACGCATTTTTATCCGATTCCTCGCGGGAATATTCTGAAACCTTGCCAAGAATTTCGTTGTTATTATTAACTTTCAGTAGGCCAAAATATTAACGTTATTTTTGCATCAGTTCTGATTTAGCCACTACTGCTTTCACATAAATGCTTATTAACTCAGAGTTTTTTTAAGCAGTCATGAAACATATTTTGCTACAGGCAATAAATTTATTTGAAGTGTTGGAGGTAAAAATGTGTTTATATTAAGACTTATTTTGAAAATACCTATATGAAATTATTTTGATAATTGTCCACTGTCAGTATGCATATAATCACCGGTGTAGCTGAATTAGAACTAAAAAGTAAATACGACGCAAAACTGAAACTGGTTTTGAAATATTACGACGGAATGAATTTTTAACAAATTATTTGGTGCTTCTGAAAGGAGAGGAGCTTTGAAGTTATCTATCAGCAAAGAGTACTGCAGTTAATTATCTGGAAAGTGACCATACTGATAAAAGATCCTAAAGAAAAAATTTGAAAATAATTAATCTGTATCCAGAGATTTATGTTAGTCAAAGCAAGGCAGTATTGTCTTATCTCTGGTTCCTATAGCAGTATAAAAAGAACTGTGGAACATTACGGATAAAACTTTAATTTGAATTGTACTGGATAAAGATAGTATCAGTTGTGTCACTATTCTGCCTAAAAAAACAAAAACAAACAAAAAAAGAATTTTAGACGAATCTGCTACAAGATTCTTCGTGAACAGTTATTCTGATTCTTATGTAAAAGCGCTGTTCAATCTGGGGCGTCGAGTACAGAATTAATTGGTTGGTTGGTTGGTTTGGGGAAGGAGACCAGACAGCTTGGTCATCGATCTCATCGGATTAGGGAAGGATTGGGAAGGAAGTCGGCCGTGCCCTTTCAGAGGAACCATCCTGGCATTTGCCTGGAGTGATTTAGGGAAATCACGGAAAACCTAAATCAGGATGGCCGGACGCGGGATTGAACCGTCGTCCTCCCGAATGCGAGTCCAGTAGAATTAATTGATTGACAATTACGTGTATGTTAATTACATGGATCGTAGCACACTACCTTTGCTAGCCTTTTATGGTGCTGTCGACGTGTAGTTCTATTATTGCGACATTTTCTGGCAGGTCACTTGACAAGAAAACCAAACACTGCAACAGCAGTGTATAACAGGTCGCCCTAGCGACTTGTACGGTATTCTTTTTCAAATGCACTGCACTTTCATGGAATTTTTCTAACGAACGTAAGTTCAGTTCGACTTGTCTGCTATGAATCTTACGTTTTGTCCCCATTTTTCAATTATATGAGCGGATCTAGAAGTTTATCACATGTAATGAAATTTGATATTATCTGGCTCTTATTAATTGACATTATCTTGCATTTATCAACTCTTAAGGATAGGTGCCATGTAGTACACCAAGCATAATATACTATTTTTCTTGAAGCTGTTCTGACTCTTATTTCTAGATCCACATCACCACGATTCCTGATGGAATGAGGGGCAATCCCGGTTAATCGTAATTCCGTTCCATTTGTGGTTGTACAAGAGAATAGTCACTGATGTTATGCAGGGTGACACGAAAGGAGCAAAAAATAAATGACAATTTTGTTGCTCTGCTGCTCGAATGAATTATGCCAACGGACAAACTGGGGTTTCTTCTTGTTTCTATTTACACAACACGGAAAAAAATGACTCTGAGCACTATGGGACTTAACATCTACGGTCATCAGTCCCCTAGAACTTAGAACTACTTAAACCTAACTAACCTAAGGACATCACAACACGGAAATTCTGGGTAATCGAGCGAGTGTTGCATTTGTAATATTATATTTCGAATACAATACGTAAGCCACTGGCAACCTCGATCCAATACCTCGTCGGAGCAGGCAAAGTGGTCTGCTTTATGAGTACCGAGCGACACAACACAAAAAAAGTTGCTACAAAGATTAGAAGGAACCACCAGTGACGTGGATATGGATTCTTTTCACCAGTTAGGGACCAAACAGGAAGGAAACATTACGAAAGCAATAAATAGAGTTGGCATGCGTTATATATGTATAGATCTCAAGGTGAAAAACAAGAGAAGGAGGAGATTTGCACATTGCCTACATTTACAGTTTAGTTTCTGTGTTAATGAACATAATTTTCAGTTTCTTCTTTTCTAAATCCTCAAATAATGTGATTACTGTGTGGCATCGAATAATCAGTTAAGTCTGTTTGTTCTTGCTTCCATCCCAACTATCTGCATATGTCACAAGACTGCACAGTCGATTTCGACTTGCAAAGTGTTTGATATCTTACGGTTTCGTGACGTATTGTTCGTTTGTGTTTTGAGGAAATGGTAATCGTGACGGAAAATTATATACCTCTACATTTCACATGCCGTATGTTGCATGAGTGGTAACTAACATCACTAGCTTTGGTATCCCTAAGCCAAAAGCCCCACTCCACGTCGGAAAGCTTCAAAAATGAGGGATTCTAAATTAAATCTATCTGTGAGCATGAGATATACTCGCAGTTGCTAATACGAGCAACCATCAGCTGTATAAGAGAATGACGACAATGGAAATTTGTGCCGAACTGGAACACGAACCCGGATTTCCCGCTTTAAGAGAACGATCGCCTTAACCGCTTCGGATATCCGTGCACGATCTACGACCGTATCCAGACTTCCATATATCGTCGTTCCCCGACCTGCACTCGTAAACACTTTATGCAATTCCACCTTTTCACAAATTGTTGCGTGACCTCGGATGTTTAGTGCAGAGTGTCAAATCAAACACCTTTCAGCCGTCTAAATTTCCATATTGTTATTTTACTGGGCTACCATTTCGATGATGTATTACGCCATCTTCAGGCCCCTTCTTTGTTCATCTAACAGTCGGCAGGTTGTGTCTGAAGTGATCGCTGTCTCAAAAATCTGTGGATACCAATCACTGAATGCTGGCCCCGATTTTGACTAGATTAGAAGTGGGAATCTTCCTACACGTCGGTCGTAGGGCCTGAAGTTCGCGTAATATACAGCCGAAACTGATAGCCCAATAAAATAAAAAATTTGGAAATTTAGACCGCTGTTTGAGTTGTCATTTCATTATGAAATTCCCGTACAGAAAGGCGCTACCTGTTATCGGCGGATAAATACGATACTATAGTGTCTGTATTGTTAAGAACAACGATGCAATATTCCTTCGGACATGCATGCGTGAGCGAAGGAACATTACATCGTTCTTCTTAACAACACAGGTACATCAATATTGTATCATTTATACTGTCTAACAGGGCTCACAGTACCTACAGAGCGAGGTGGCGCAGTTGCTAAGACACTAGATGCATATTCGGGAGGACAGTGGTTCAAATTCCTGCCCAGCCATCTAGATTCAGATTTTTCATGATTTCCCTAAAACGAGGCAAATCTTGGAATGGTGCCTTTAAAAGGTTACGATCAATTTTGTTCCACATCTGAGCTTACGCTGACCTTTCTCTCTTTTTATGAAATTTTGACCGATTCGATGGTATCATAAAAAAGCTGTACGTGGTAAAGTTCCACGCCAGCTCAGCTGAAGCGAGGGGAAAAAACTCGTGTTAGTGCTGTTACTTGTAGGTGTTCTGGCACTAAACTGTCAAATTACTGAGTGTTGGTCTTTCATTTGTTTATATGATTTGTACACTAATGGCTATTCTAACGAATATGCTTATGTTACTCGAAGAACATTGGCAGAATTATGACAAACATACAGCGAATATGCACAGAGACTAGATTACCAACACCGATCAAGAGATTTTCATTTGCGTGTGAAGACATGGTACCCAGTTTTGATGTTTAATTAGCCGCTAATCTCATTTCTGTTGTGCCCAGCACTATCGTCTTTCTTTGGTTTACTCTCAGTCCATAATTCACGCTCAGTAGTCTGCTCATTCCATTTAGCAGGTCCCGTTGTTATTCCTCACTTCCACAGAAGGATTATTTCATTGTAAATTTTGTTGGAGGTACATGTTATTCCATTGCCAGAAGCTGTTTGTTTTTCACAAGCGGCACGGTGGGGGAGTTGCTTAGAGTCTGACAGAGGAGCGGGAGGTCTCGTCGCTTAATGGAGCGGTGTTATCTGAGCTCACCGTCGATTAATCAATCAGCGATTCCAGGAAGCAGCGGCATGCGAAGCGTGGCTGCCGTCTTGGACTATGCTGGGCGTCGCAGGTACAGTGGACGCTCTACAGTTTCTTTACTCTCCAACTCGGACGTGCAGTGATTGAAGAAAAATATGAAAACACATGAGAAATGTCTGCTTGAATACAAACGCAGAAGCTAGCCAATTAAGCAGGTTGCGCTGTTGTCTTTGACCACGAACGGCACCTGCGCAATGTCCTCAATATGCGGAGAGGGTCATTTGTGGGCAGAACAGTGTTCTGACTAGTTGTGAGAGCATTATACAGCGGCTAAGTGAATTCGAAAGTGGGAAAAATGATGGCGCTCGAATCGAGGGTGATTCCGTAACAGAGGTAAGTGAATTGTTTGGTGTTTCGAGAGGCCCCGTATCGACGATTTATACGGGATATGGAATGCGGAAGAACATAATCAGCTAAGTCATAACGCGAACGAAAGGATGGTTGAGAGGTCGTGACACTCGGTCAGCCGGCCGCGGTGGCCGAGCGTTTCTAGGCGCATCAGTCCGGAATCGCGCGACTGCTACGTTCGCAGGTTCGAATCCTGCCTCGGGCGTGGATGTGTGTGACGTCCTTAAGTTAGTTAGGTTTAAGCAGTTCTAAGTTCTAGGGGACTGATGACTTCAGATGTTAAGTTCCATAGTGCTCAGAGCCATTTCAACCAACATTCGTTCATTGAAGAGGATTGAGATGACAAATAAGAGGACAACCGTTCCATAAGCCACTGCAGAACTGAATGTCACAGTCGCGAAGCCTGTCAGCGCCAAAATAACATGAAGGGCGCTCCATAAGCAAGCAATTGCACGGCGAGCTGGATTTCCAAAGCCACTGACCAGTGATAAAAATTCCCTTGACGGGAGAATACAGTGGCGAAACCATAAAACCTGGAGTATTGAACAAGGGAAGAAAGCCATTTGGTCGGATTCCCTCCCTATATCTTCGGGAGTAATTGGAACGTCTTGATAAACAATGTCTTTTACGAATCTCCACAAGGAAAAGTCCAGAGGCGTAAAGTCTGGCGAACGATCCGGCTACGACACATCTCCTCCGCGTCCTATCTAACGATTTGGGACTTGTCTCTGCCACTCATTTCTAGCCATCAGCAAGAAATGTGCCGAACAACCATCGTGTTGATATCACTTTCTGTTCCTTGTTATTAAAGGTATTTCTTCCAATAATAGACCTAATATTTCTTGCAGGAATGTGGTGTACTTCCTAGTATTAAGATTTACTTCGATGAAATAGGGGCCTATAATTTTGTCCTCCAGAATCCCACACCATACATTCACCGACCACGGTTTTTGGCGTGCGACTTGCCGCACCCAACATGGATTTTCAGGTGCCCAATAATTCATGTTATGCAAATTAACATTTCCATGGTTCGTGAATGTAACCTTGTCAGTAAATAAAATCAAATTAATAAATATTTCATGCCTCTGAAACTGAAGATCAGCACATTGCAGAATTCAATGCGACGCATACAATCCGTACCAGTTAATTCTTGGTGGAGACTAATATGGTAAGGATGATATTTATGGCGATGCAGAACATGAACAACACTACTCTGGCACAAGCCAGATTTCCTTGCGATTTGACATGAACTAACACAAGGATCTCGAACCACAATGGCAAGAGTACCAGTTTCCGTTTCCTCGTTAGCAACGTTCCTTTGCCGGATATGTTTACGATGCGTTAAAGATCCAGTTGTTCTCAGTTTATCATACACATATTTAAATGTACGACGTGTAGGGTGAGTAGGTTGATGATATCTTTCAGCGTATAAGTCTCTAGCCTCACTGAATTTCGTTGGAATTCTCTATAAATGAGATGCACATCGACTTGTTCTTCGAAGGAATATGCCATTCCCATTTGCTTGATTCGACGATACTAGTCTTACCGTTCATATTAGTATTGTATTGCGAAACCGTCGAATGGTGTTTACATGTCAGTAGCACGTCAGATGGATACACCGTATTAGGCGAATATTTACTATTTGAACGATATACGACACAGAATTGTCAGAGTATGTGCTTCGATAAGTGCCGAAGTGACAAGAAATATCACTCAATCCATGATAAGAACATTGCAGCACTGCATTGATACCAATTGTCATCACTTCTGTAAATGGACGTTCATGGCACCTTTTTGACCTTCATTGACCTTCAAAGATCTTACTGTTACACATAATTGGTTTCGTCTCGATAGCCACTATCAGAAAGTACCAAACTATAGCATCCTATTTCAAAAACAAAGTTGACCTTCATACCTAGCAACAAAAAACCAACGTCATACTATGGCCCCCGTTGTTCCATGCAACATTTGTCCCACAAACTTTTCAGCTACTATCAAACTTTCGTAGTTATTCTAGGTGGCAATAGTTAGTGACTCACTCTGTGTATACCAATTGTGAAAAGTCATCATTCAGTTACGCTTCCTCGGTTTGTGCCTGAAATACGTCAATGAGACGTATTTTATGCCTCAGATTACTTTTACGTCTGAAAATCTCTCCCTGTTGATGATGATAGACTGTGTTCTGTTCGCCATAAACACTTCAGTCCAAACAGTTGGTCTGATATTTCGTTCGCTAGGATTTTGCCATAACAAAACACCAGTTCTCTTGCAGGCATCAAGAAATGCCATTTAAACGCGTAATTCATTAACTGGTGATGCCGGCAGCTCATGCAGCAGCCGCTGGCCACGGCGGGAAATACCACGTTCTGCAAGGTCAGACAGCCGACTCCGTATTGTCCGAGTCTTGGTTGATGTAGCGACGTTTGAGTGCCACCTGAAAAATGTCAGATACGAGAGGGGGTCATAAAACTTTCATGATCATCTCGAAAAAACACAGTGTGCTCATGAATTTTTTTGTTAGTTCTCTATGAATTTACACTTCAATACGACATATTTTCCCAGCGATAGATGACTTGGATGAGTATTCGGCTGTCTACATTTGTTTCAACAAATTAAAATAAAAAACTAATTCTTTAATTGTTTATTTATTTAAACATAAATTTATAAAGTAACACTAGTTATTGACCTTTCAAAACCGACAAAAAGTTCATATTCAATGACAGACGTACGAAACATTCGTATTTAAGTAAAAAAAAAACCATGAAGTTGGAAAATTTTCTTTTAGGAAATACAGCGTACTTTTTATTCTCCTCCCCTCTAAATAAGATACGTCACTTGTTTCTAAAAAAGTTGGCGGCACTCGTCATGTTCCATGTGCTACCGAAAACCGAAAAAGTATGTAAAAGAAATCGCTCAAACCTGAGGATTGAGTGAAGTGGTGCGTTGTCTGTGGTGTCACGGTGGGGTACTCCTTGTAACTTCGGCTGTACCGCAACACATTGAGTCTGCCAGCGACTCTCTCTCTAATACCTGGCAACGCAAAGAGCGGATGAAGCTAGCGTGCTCAGGAGACTAGGTAGAGCCACTCTCCGATTTAAGTTCATCGCGTTGTGCAAGCATGGACAGTGAGTGCGTAAAATGTCTTCTCTGGCTGGAGCGACGGCTACCGGATAACGTGACTAAATTTGTTGGCGATGAGAAAGAGAAGGGATTTGTCGTGCCGGCGGAGAAGGCGACGGAACGTGCAGCTAAAATGTCAATGGTCAGCAAAAAGATGGTTTGCAAATTACGGAAGGAGGGCCACGAAGCCGGAGAGAGTGGAATTCAAGTTCCTTCACCAAAGAGGGAGAAGCGAGGTTCTTGAAATCTTCCGTTAGTCCGTTTTTGCATACAAAAGCAACCACATGGAATTGTGGGTCCGCCTTTGTGCAAAACACTTTTGTTATTCATTTATTTATTTCGAAACTAGTTTCAGCGACAAATATCGCTATCATCACTGAGTTCTTCGATTCTAAAACGCTATTTCGAACAATATAAAGAAATATTAACTTCGGGAACACTGCACAGCTTTTGTCGCACAGAAATGAACTTCAAATCTAGCATTGAATCTCCTAGAAAAATTGTTCAGTCTACGGGATTTAGTTTTAAAAGGTGCTAAACAAACGTGTTGTGTGCAAACAAGAGGACATTGTTGCAAAAAGTATATATTACGGAAGAGTGAACCATCAAAATCAGAGCGACCAGTCGTTTACTTATATGAAACATGGATTCATATACCGAAAAGTGACATTGTGCGAGAAATATTATCGAGTGAAAGTGCCGGTCAGTCCGTCATTATTGTGCATGAGGGCGGTGTCGTGGGCTGGTCATTAAGACACCATAGCTTCGGACTGTCCTTCAGAAAGGGACCATGAAATATTTTCTTTATTTATTTGAGGAGAATCGCGTTTATCTTTCTTTTATGAAACAAGATATTCCGGCAGCAGTGGCCGAGTGGTTCTAGGCGTTTCATTCCGGAACCGCGCGACCTCGGGCGTGGATGTGTGTGATGTCCTTAGGTTAGTCAGGTTTAAGTAGTTCTAAGTTCTAGGGGACTGATGACCTCAAATGTTAAGTCCCATAGTGCTCAGAGCCATTTGAACCATTTTTGCAACAAGATATACAAATGCTAAAATATTTTCTAATTTAACAAAACAAAACTAATCAGCGACAGTAGTATTATCCTTCTTAGCTTAGCAGGCTGATTTTAGGGATACAGTGCTGGGCAAATAAAAGCCAATACGATGAGTAAATGACGCAGCAAAGAATTGGGAATGAAATAAATACAATTAATTACGTAATGAATCGAGTCATTTTGATGATAAATAAAAATTTCAACACACTTGAAGCGATTAGAACCACAACCTCTTACGTTTAGGTATGTGTTTTACGCTTCTGCTTTACACCACTATTCAGGACAATACTGTTGGTTTTAAGCGACACACTCTTGTGCCTAGAGAATTACGCAAATTCTTTTTGTTGATTACTCGTAATTTCTTTATCATTCGGTACATTTATAGCCATTGTAAGTTGCCAAAATGTTCGATTGCAATGATATCAAACCGGTGATGACGTCTCAATTATTTTCCTTATTGCTCGTGATCTGGCGGGAATAACAGAAAACTCTCTCACGGATAAGATTTTTCAGCATCTCTTTTTTTGAAAAAGTATTAAATAAAAAAAAGCTACGAAGGTTTTGACAGTATTACTTAACAGAGTAAACTAAATCGTAACAGCACATTTACATAATCTATTCTTGTTAGACAAGTGACACACGGAAACCGATACCTGATCTGGTTATGGAAACAAACAATATGAAAACACGGAGCGAACATGACATTCGGATTAAAAAATGAGATTTTCGTCTTCAGAAAACTGTCACGTGTAAACACGGTGACAGGCGGCGTAAACCACCAGCCCATTACTATGAATACTGGGGTGTGCGACAGTATTATTTTCTCCTACCTACTTCTGGGGTTAAACACGACAGTGCCGCCAACGTGACGAGATTACCTCTTCATTTTGTCGAGTAATACACCCACTGTCAATAATAGCGAGCATATGTATCGGCAGACTTACGGAAAGCTCCTCATAATACAGTGGCGCTTCTTTCACTCCAAGCGGCATGACAATCACGGAACTATTTTCCTACACCGGTCACGTGCTGGCTGGAAACTGATCATGTGCTTTTGCGCCGGGCGTGCGTAAAACCATACAGCCGACGCATAGCCAGCACATTTCTCGCTGAGATCCCGCATTGTGTGTTCTCGCCGAGTTACTTGCCTAGACACCAGTTACCTCCATGAGCAGCCAAGAAGTCGGCACAAGTATAGCCTCCGAGGACTCTACCTACTGCATGATCACGAGTCGTTTCGCCGTCGTTCCGTGTGGTTGCCGCCTGTCACCGACTACAGCGTCGTTAGTCCTAACATCCTGTGATGACCTAATGTTAACTTTGCAAAAATAATTACATGAAGACAAAAAGATATGAGTGCATGGGAAATTAAATTTTGAATAGAGAGTCAATCCAAGACCGCGAATGTGGCAAAGAAAAAAAATACAAAAATTTGCAAAAAACGGTATTTCTTAAGTAAAAAACTCGTGCTCCGTTCGAAACATGTTAAATGAGAAAGTTAAAGGACTTCGAAAGATCTATCGATTGCTTTTCTTAAGTATCGACTGCTTTCATATGCTTCGAAGTCCACCAGAAGAACAGTTAAAATAGGATTGTCTATAACTCTTTAACAGTCACGTTCCCATACTTCTTATTTACTGGAAATATATTGAAAAAGCACTTATCTGAAAAATTGAAAAATATTAATTCTGGATAACTGGCTAGCTCTTGTCAGCGGATGGTCCTACAGTAATGGTTTTAGGCTTATTTTCTTCGCAAAGAGTTGTGCTACCGTGCTATTAAATGGTTTATAAGATTTTAGTAACTGTAAGGATCAAAAAATGATTTCGAATAATTTTCACTTTTGTTGGGGCTGCTTTTTTAACTAGCTGTATCAATTTTTTTTAATGAAAGTAATTTTTAAAGGAAGGGATTGCTGACAGTTTTTTCACGAATTCAAAACAAAATTTTTTACGACCTTCTGACACCGAGATAACTTCTTTTTTTTTAATCTAGTGGATGAAATTAACATTTTACAGCGATGTGCTTGATGGTGGTTAATATTTAATACTTATATTATCAAAAGAAATTCTGGGATATGTTTAATTGATTTTTGGTATTAGTAATTGAGTAATACAGTGAAGTGTGCAATAGCGGGGTGAGTCAGCTGGAGCAAGCAGCGGAGTGGAGGGCAGCCGGTGTGCACTCGCTCTGAAAACTGATTCTAAACGGCACGTGTTTGCATAATCTTTGATATCTCGGCTTCTGAATCACGTAAAAACATCCTTTTGTACTTACTCGGAGGTGTCTTGACTGGATAAACACAAATGTTATAGTAATATTCGCCTTAGAAACAAAACAGCACCAGAAATATTTATTTTTCATTAATTTACGTTTTGTTTAGGTTTATCTTCATTTAAATAATTTGGTATTATTAGGACAGTATTTTTTTAGATGTCTTTAAACATTTTGCTTAATTATTGATACTTATAGTTCAGTTGTTGCTGGGTTCTTTAACATTTACTTCAATAAGTCAGTACTTAATTATTTTTGTGCAAAATTAAATAAATGCAACGTATCAAAGATATATCAACTCTGGAGTACGTTTCCAGCTGCCGAGCGATTTCTTTTGCACACCGTGATCCACCTGTTACCCATACCGCAGCAGAATTTTCCAAAATATCTGGAACATGTGCTCTTCTGACAGTGCGCCACTCTTGTGTTATGGTCTTAGCATCGGACATGTGCAACTTACTTTCCGAAGTCTCTACGTATGTTAGTAAACAAGCACTCTTTGTTTCTACCAAAACAGAGGATCACCATATCTCATTGCAAAAATGTCTTATCAGTTTAGATGGTATACATAGGCTTTGATTTTTTTGTCCACTGCTTTGTGAAAGTCGTACCACCAATTAAAATTTGCTGTTGTGTGAGAAGATGGTTGTTCCTCAGTCCTTCTGTTCAGTTTAATTAACAGATCCATTCGTTGGCAAACGACCCACCTCTACACCACACCCTATAAACACGTTGTTTCACATTGCAACACTACCCACTAGCAGTTGATATTAGGGCCATGACGAAGACGTGTGGTTTTCATTTTGTCATGTGAGTGACTGCTATAAATGCTTGTGCAGTTCAGTGTTTTATTTGTATTCTTGCTAGCGACCCATCTCGGCTTTGCATAGGTAGCACTATGTATGAACGGCCAGACGGCTTGTTTATAATGTGTGGTGATACAGACTAACCTTCCTCGTGATTCAGTATATTAGTGTAAACCCCTTCACATAAAAAAAACCAGGAAAGTTTGGGAGGGGGAGAGGGGTTAATTTATATGTATAGATTCTGGTCAGGCTTCTTTGCTCACTGAATTTGCAGGTGCCGTTATTTTACTGGTTTTCCCGCTAGATATTGCCTCCTTACTAGCTGACCAGCATCATCACCACAAGATATCACTTCAAACACCAGTTAAATATGGGGCAGACAGCAATAATATACTACACACTCATCGTTACTATAAACAATACATTATATATACAAATATTTCTCATCAATCAGTCTATATATTACAGAAAACCATAGCAAAATCCCTACAGTTGTCCCAGAGATTCGCCAAACATGCAGACAGGAATACATGGGCATGGACACTTAATTTATAATATCTACGGATTTTATGAGTATGGAATGAAAGCACAATTGAGGGCTGGAGTCCCTCATTCCCTGCAGCTATTTGACTAGACTGACTACGGCACACCCTGCTGTTAGATCAATAGATTGCGCTCTCATCACTCCAGAATTTGCGTAGATGACAGGAGAACACTCCTACGCCTCGCATATATTATCCCAGTACGTGTCATATACAATGTCTACTCAGTGTGTCTTCATTCGTTTTTGCGTGTGTATATTTACTCGTTCATGTCCAGAATTCTCCCGTCTGTTTACCATCGATTGCCAGCCACAATTACATTACTCTGCACCTCGCGTTGTGGACTACAGTCATAGCCATCTCACCGCCGCCATCTTCGTCTGCTGCAGTCATCGTCACCCCATCGCCCCGGACGTCACTGTTATCATCCCTGTCACCTTTGAGACAACCGCTATAGAGACAACCAATCCGAAAACCAGGGAATAATTGTAGCATGAATTATCCACACCTTCCCTTTCAATGACTTTTATCCTACTATTTACGACCGTCCTATACAGTAAATTAACACACTAAAATATCTTGTACTAGCCCTCGACTGACAATTAACATGGAATCCTCACCTACCAACCATCCAACAGACTATCCACAATAGAATAAAACTACTGACTGGGCGAATTTGGGGACTCTACCCCTCGACTGTCATCAGCACCTGCGAAACCTTGGTCCGACCCATCCTATCCAACGCAAATGTTTCATGGATATCTGCCCCACTAAAGTTCTATAAGTCCCTCCAAATCCTTGAACGCTATGCACTTCGCCTCGCTGTCTGCATCTGTTTATCTTCCCCCACATGAATCCTCTACTATCTCGTAAGGTTCCCACCGCTCCTCATCCACATCGGAAAGCTCTGCGTCTCCTACATTAACCGAAAACTAGATTCCAAAAACCCCAATTTTTCGCCTCTGATACCCTAGTATGTTGCTGCACTCTCACAACACATCCCAAAATTTGTACACCTATACACACTGCATATCATATCCCAGCGGAATTTCAACTGGTTTCCTCCCCAAGGCAATGAAATCCGCTCCAATATTTATCCCATCTATCAGCTATAGCTGTCTCCACATATTCCATACCACATCAGGACTCCCACCTCTCTTCTCTACTACATTTCATACTACCCCATTCTCTTCTTGTATAACAGCCTTGCCCACCCACCAAATTCATCCTTCCTTTCCGTCCTACCAATATCTACCATACCGTTTATCCTCTTTTCACAGACACCTCCCGATGGCTTATAAATTTACACCCACAACCATTCCGCCTACGGAATCCCCATTATTTATTCTCCACACAACTTTTTTGTACCCAACTCAAGTCCAACATTTTAGTGATAGTGCAGTGCTTTTTTCTAATGAACGTCGCCGACCTTTTTATTGCTTTTTAATGTCTATCATTTTTCTACCTTCAGACTTTTACTTTAATTTACATTTTAGAAACCCTTTTTTAATCATTGTTTTTAAACATTGGGTCCATATACATTACTTGTTATGTCTTCATTCATATTTTGTACAACCTCTACGCTGAAGAGCACATCCCAGCCCCCACCCATGTGGGGCGAAGTAAAAAAAGAAAAAGAAAAAAACCAGAATGAAAGGAAGCGAGAATGTGAAACCGATGCGTCAAGTGTGGTGCTGACAATAAGACACACGTCCTCATCGGACGCGCGGATCATCTTCCAGTGTTACACCGGAAGCTATTGTGTATCGCAGCACACTAGTGCCAGATCATGTAATCAAGAAATTTATTCACACTTCTTTCCTTCTCTGGTGGTAAACTACTGATAATGAAAGCTTCTGCCGCCAACAGCATTCGAAGGGGCTACTCCGGTCCGGCTGCGGCTTCAGAGTCAAAACCTTATAAAAACGCAGTCAGCGTTCACTAGGAACCATTCGTTGCTATTTAATCCCAAGAACCACAGACAGAAGGAAACCGGTGATTTTGGTGTATTTAGACTTTCATAGAATTTTCCATTCATTACAACACGAAATACGTTAGCATGATGAAACATAACAGAAGACTTGATGCTACTTTCAAAATTGTATGGAACATTGAGTCTTAATGTAGACTAATGGCATACATCATGACATTTGTGAAGAGCACTGTTGACAACAGAAACTTGAGTGCTACAATTCAGAGAGGTTGGAGTAGGGGAACCTTTTTATTTGGGTTATCAGTTATCACAATAATTTTTCGAGATCTGTTACATTGGGCGGTTATTTATAACCGTCATTTTTGTATATTGTGATTAACTGATGAACATTTACCATACATTTTTAGAGGAAACTTATTCTGCAAACATTAAAGATTGTTTACCAAAGTACTCTTTTAAAAACATCTCGACTGTCTTAAAAAGTTACAGTTATTAACCATAAAGGAAAGAAAGGTCGTGCATGTTCTTACCATCATGTCTCGAAATTCTTGTTTCGTAATCTCGAGTCGTTTATGAAATATTGGGTCCGCAGCTCGTGGTCGTGCGGTAGCGTTCTCGCTTCCCGCGCCCGGGTTCCCGGGTTCGATTCCCGGTGGGGTTAGGGATTTTCTCTGCCTCGTGATGACTGGGTGTTGTGTGAAGTACTTAGGTTAGTTAGGTTTAAGTAGTTCTAACTTCTAGGGGACTGATGACCATAGATGTTAAGTCCCATAGTGCTCAGAGCCATTTGAACCATTTTTTTAAATATTGGGGAGCATCTCATATTTGCTCAATAGCAAGAATTTTGTTTCGAGAAATCACTGGGGATCCAGGAAACACTATTCGTGTGAAACACAACGCACTTGTTTCACAAACGGTACTTTGCAAGATGTGTGGGGAAGGGAGTTTGGTTCCTATACGAATTCCTGAGGGTAGTAGCCAGTACAAAGTACGATGTGTTGCTGGAAGAGACTGTGCAATAACACATCATAGTGTTTCATAAAATCCAATGCAAATCTTTGTGAAAGTGATTTTGGTTTGATTTCGACAAGTATTTTTCTAGATACTTCACTCGCTCAGTGCTACTGTAAAGAACAACAATAAACTTACAGAGGATGTATGTTTGAGGTCAGCCCCCAAGACGATTCACAAATATTTTCATTGTTTTCCGAGCTCGTGAGAAAATGTGAATTTCTGTTGTAAAAGGTGGATCAACCACAGGGATAGAATGCAGAAATTTCAGCACTACTTTCAGTTATAGAATTAATAAAGTTGAATTAAATTTTAAAATTATGAGGGTATAGTGTATTTTTAAACATTCTTTTAGAGTTGAAGAACTGTGATTCAGTACCAATTTTTATTTGATTTGATTTTAGCAATGTTTATAGATGCTGAGAAATGGTATTTATCCACTTTAACTGAGAAGTAGATATCACAAATAGCATACATTATTTATGCAACGACTCCAAGGGGAAAGTTATATGCGTTTTGTAGGCATGAACTGGGTTAGCATTGAACTACGGGGAGGTGTTCCGCATGCCGTCCGCATCACGGCACGTCTACGCAGACGCTGCAGAAAATTATATGGCACAAATCGAATAAGTGCTTGAATATACAGCCGTGGTACGAAACAAGGCCGCCAAAAAGCATACAGCGCTACGCCAAAATGTACAGAATAAAGCATTCCGTGGTGCTTTCCCACGAGAGAACTTGCTGAGATCGCTGGAATTCCGCTGCTGCCGAACAGAGTTCGACAGACTGTGCGCCAGTTTTATACGAGGGGCGTTCAGAAAGTAAGCTCCGATCGGTCGCGAAATGGAAACGACTATGAAAATCCGATAAAGCTTTGCACAGATGTGTTGGGTAGTGTCTCTAGTATAACCCCAGTTAGCATCACGTCGCTCTTCTCATTTCTGAGCTCGCAGTGAGTGCGTAAAGATGTCTAGTAAATAGTGTCTGCCGCCAAGTACGAGGGCCTGGTGAGAAATTTCGCCTGAAGCTATGCAGCTAACATTACATAACTGTCGTGCTGTTTCTTCTTCAAGACAATTCTCAGCCGCATTCTGCAGGGGCAATGAAGATGCTCCTGCATCGTTTTCAAATGGAAATGTGAGATTACCCACAATACAGTCCGCAATTGTCTCCCCTGAGTTTCATCTCTGGTCACATGAACCGCTGTCTTTGAAGACAACATTTTGACACAGACAACGAGGTGTAGGCCAGCGTGGAGAATTGGCGGAAAGCACTGGCGGCTGCCTTCTATGATGAGGCTATTGAAAAGTTGGTACAACGCTATGACAAAAGTATAAGTCAGAACGGCGACTACGTAGAGAAGTAGCTGAAAGGTGTAGCTAATTGTTACAAGTAAAACATTTCTGATGTTCACTGTGGTTTCAATTTGGCAATCAATCGGAGCTTACTTTCTGAACAGGCCTCGTACATGGACGCAGCAACCCGGAAACCGACTTACTGCCAGCCTGTGCAACCAGGTGCATTGCCATCCGACCACGAGGTGGCCGATACTGCTGGGCGACTCATAATCGAGTAGCAAGAGTTATTCAAGGGAAATTTTCACAAAAAGGGGTGACAGACTCCAAAGAGGTATCTAACTAAAGTATCACAAAAACTATTGAAGGTTGCAGGCAAAGCACACAGCACTGGAATTAGTGTCACGAGTGAGTGAGTGACAATTGTCTCACAAGGGACCATTAGACTTGTCAATCAAGGATTTTGATGTGTGTAAGATGACTTGTAGAGGGCACTGCCCTGAATATCTGACTGGCGGTTTTTTTTGCGACGGTTCTTTGTAACCGAGAAAATCGGTACTGAAGTTTTACGCATTCCACCTATATGCGTAACGTTAGTTACACTTTGTGATCAAAAGTATCCGGACACCCCAAAAACATGCGTTTTTCATATTAGGTGCACTGTGCTGCCACGTGCTGCCAAGTGCTCCATATCAGTGACCTCAGTAGTCATTAGACATCGTGAGAGAGCAGAATGGGGCGCCCCGCAGAACTCACGGACTTCGAACGTGGTCAGGTGATTGGGTGTCACTTGTGAGGTACGTCTGTACATGAAATTTCCACACTCCTAAACATCCCTAGGTCCACTGTTTCCGATGTGATAATGAAGTGGACAGGTGAAGGGATACGTACAGCATTAAAGCGCACAGGCCGACCTCGTCTGCTGATTGACAGAGATCGCCGACAGTTGAAGAGGGTAGTAATGTGTAATAGGCAGACATCTGTCCAGACCATCACACAGGAATTCCAAACTGCATCAGGATCCACTGCACGTACTATGACAGATAGGCGGAAGGTGAGAAAACTTGGATTTCATGTTCGAGCGGCTACTCGTAAGCCACAAATCAAGCAGGTAAATGCCAAACGATGCCTGGATTGGTGTACGGAGCGTAAACATTGGACGATTGAACAGCGGAAAAACGTTGTGTGGAGTGACGAATAACGGTACACAATGTGGCGATCCGATGGCAGGGTGTGGGTATGGCGAATGCCCGGTGAACGTCATCTGCCAGCGTGTATAGTGCCAATGGTAAAATTCGGAGGCGGTGGTGTTATGGTGTGGTCGTGTTTTTCATGGAGGGGATGGCAGCCCTTGTTCTTTTGCGTGGCACTATCACAGCACAGGCCTACATTGATGCTTTAAGCATCTTCTTGCTTCCCACTGTTGAAGAGCAACTCGGGAATGGCGATTGCATCTTTCAACACGATCGAGCACCTGTTCATAATGCACAGCCTGTGGCGGGGTGGTTACACGACAATAACTTCCCTGTAATGGACTGGCCTGCACAGAGTCCTGAGTTGAATCCTATAGAACATCTCTGGGATGTTTTGGAACGCCGACTTCGTGCCAGGCGTCACCGACCGACATCGATACCTTCGTGAAGAATGGGCTGCCATTCTCCAAGAAACCTTCCAGCACCTGACTGAACGTATGCCTGCGAGAGTGGAAGCTGTTATCAAGGCTAAGGGTGGGCCAACACCAGATTGAATTCCAGCATTACCTATGGAGGGCACCACGAACTTGTAAGTAATTTTCAGCCAGATGTCCGGATACTTTTGTTCACATAGTGCATGTTTATGACTGCTATGCTGGTTGTACGGCTTCAAATCCTGCCCACGCACTATTTTCTTTTTTCGAACTTCATTGAACATCGTATGATCAGATAGTACACGGCCGGCCGGGTTGGCCAAGCGGCTCTAGGCGCTACAGTCTGGAACCGTGCCTCGGGCATGGATGTGTGTGATGTCCTTAGGGTTAGTTAGGTTTAAGTAGTTCTAGGGGACTGATGACCTTAGAAGTCCCATAGTGCTCAGAGCCATTTGATAATACACGGAGGTGAGAAATGTC
Organism: Schistocerca nitens; assembly: GCF_023898315.1. Taxonomy (NCBI): domain Eukaryota; kingdom Metazoa; phylum Arthropoda; class Insecta; order Orthoptera; family Acrididae; genus Schistocerca; species Schistocerca nitens. The sequence continues at coordinate 496,358,337 of NC_064619.1, read as the reverse complement.
ATGGGATTCCTCCTAATATCGTGTCGGACCTCGTTTTTTCAGGCGTAGCGCAACAATTGGACGTATTATGGATCCAGAAAGTCGGGGAATCCCCTACAGAACTATTTATCCATGCTGTCTATATAATTCTCAAAACTGCCAAAGTGTTACCGGTGCAGGACTTTATTCAAGGAACAGAGCTCTCGATTAGATCTCTTAAGTGTTAGATTGGATTGATACCGGGCGATCTGGGTGTCCAAGTCATTGGCTTCAATTGTCCAGAATGCTATTCAAACTAACTGCGAACAACTGTGGCCCGGTAACATAGTTTTATGGGAACATGAAGTCCATGAATGGCTGCAAATGGTCTCCAATTAGCAGAAAGTAACCATTTCCAGTCCATGATCGGTTCAGCTGGACCAGAGGATACAGCCCTTTCCACATAAACGGCCACACCATTATGGAGCCTCCTCGAGCTTCCACAGTGTTTTGTTGACAACTTGGTTCCATGCCTTCGTGGGATGTGCACTGCTCTCGTACCCTACCATCAGCCTTACTAACTGAGACCGGGACTCATCTGACCAGGCCACAGATTTTCAGTCGTCTGGGGTCCAACAGATATGGTCACGAGCCCAGGAGAAGCGCTGCAGACGACGCCATGCCGTTAGCGAAGGCAGTCGTGTCGGTCGTCTGCTGCCATAGCCCATTAACGCCAAATTTCACCGTGCTGTCATAACATATACGTTCGTCCCACGTTGATTTCTGCGGTTATTTCACGCAGTTTTGCTTGTCTGTTAGTACCGAAAAATTATCGCAAACAGCGCTGATCTTGGTCACTAAGTGAATGCCGTCGATCACTGCGTTGTCCGCGGTGAGAGTTAATGCCTGAAATTTTGTATTCTCGCCACACTCTTCAACTGTGGATCTCGCAATATTTAATTCCGTAACGATTTCGATATGGGACGTCCCATTCGTCTAGCTCCAACTACCATTCTGCGTTCAAAATCTGTTACACTACTGGCAAATAAAATTGCTACACCAAGAAGAAATGCAGATGATTAACAGGTATTCATTGGAAAAATAAATTATACTGGAACTGCCATGTGATTACATTTTCACGCAATTTGGGTTCATAGATCCTGAGAAATCAGTACCCAGAACAAACACCCCAGGCCGTAATAACGGCCTTGATACGCCTGGACATTGAGTCAAGCAGAGCTTGGATGGCGTGTACGGGTACAGCTGCCCATGCAGCTTCAACACGATACAAAAGTTCATCAAGTGTAGTGACTGGTGTATTGTGACGAGCCAGTTGCTCGGCCACCATTGACCAGATGTTTTCAATTGGTGAGAGATCTGGAGAATGTACTGGCCAGGGCAGCAGTCGAGCATTTTCTGTATCCAGAAAGGCCCGTACAGGACCTGCAACATGCGGTCGTACATTACCCTGCTGAAATGTCGGGTTTCGCAGGGATCTATTGAAGTGTACAGCCACGGGTCGTAACACATCTGAAATGTAACGTCCACTGTTCAAAGTGCCGTCAATGCGAAGAAGAGATGGCCGAGACATGTAACCAATGGCACCCCATACCATCACGCCGGGTGATACGCCAGTATGGAGATGACGAATACACGCTTCCAATGTGCGTTAACCGCGATGTCGCCAAACACGGATGCGACCATCATGATGTTGTAAACAGAACCTGGATTCACACGAAAAAATGACGTTTTGCCATTCGTGCACCCAGGTTCGTCGTTGAGTGCACCATCGCAGGCGCTCCTGTCTGTGATGCAGCGTCAAGGGTAACCGCAGCCACGGTCTCCGAGCTGATAGTCCATGCTGCTGCAAACGTCGTCGAACTGTTCGTGCAGATGGTTGTTGTCTTGCAAACGTCCCCATCTGTTGACTCAAGGATCGAGACGTGGCTGCACAATCCGTTACAGCCAAGCGGATAAGATGCCTGTCATCTCGACTACTAGTGATACCAGGCCTTTGGGATCCAGCACGGGGTTCCGTATTACCCTCCTGAACCAACCGATTCCATATTCTACTAACAGTCATTGGATCTCGACCAACGCGAGCAGCAATGTCGCGTAACGATAAACCGCAATCTTGATAGGCTACAATCCGACCTTTACCAAAGTCGGAACCGTGATGTTACGCATTTCTCCTCCTTACACGAGGCATCACAAGAACGTTTCACCAGACAACGCCGGTCAACTGCTGTTTGTATATGAGAAATCGGTTGGAAACTTTCCTCATGTCAGCACATTGTAAGTGTAGCCACCGGCGCCAACCTTGTGTGAATGCTGTGAAAAGCTGATCATTTGCATATCACAGCATCTTCTTCTGTCGGTTAAATTTCGCGTCTGTAGCACGTCATCTTCGTGGTGTAGCAATTTTAATGGACAGTAGTGTATTTCCGGTCGTGCGGGATAATCTTTTCACATGAATCACGTGAGGCGCTTCAGTCTGGAACCGCAAGGCCCTTTAATCGGTTGTGCATACAATACTACCATCATCTGTGTAAGTGCATATCGCTATCCCATGACTTTCCCACCTCAGTGTACATGCCGCGCAAAAATATTCAAAAATAGTCATTTTCACCGAGGTAATATCACTAATAATCAATCATTACAGCAAACTTTCTTTGTAAGTGTGTTTTGTTTATGGTTTGTAGTTACAATTCCAAATATTTCAACAGCAGTTCGAAACGATGGACGAAGTATTTGCAGCTACGGATGAATTCCACATACAGGCAAAGTACTCATTCCCAATTTAGACTTCGATTGTGTAATTAATACCAATCAAACTGTCTATGAGTACTAATCGACATACAATAGATTCCTGTAGAACGAAAGCGAAAAACGTCCCCGTGCAGAGAAAGGATCTGACCAAGATTAGTTATCGCTTTACAGCACCGTATACTATTACTGCCTCAGGAAAGATATTTCCTGTGAGTGGGGCCTGTGTGACTCGGATGGTGTTTTTAGTGAGCTTTCGTGTCCCGAATGGTCTCGTAAAAAAATACTGAGTGACATAACTGAGTGCTATCTGGGAACTAACTGCTTCATCGCGTCATGGAGAAACTAGGAGAAACTATTAAATGAAATTTCGCGTGTAACAGCGTTACTGAATTGGAATTAGCTGCCACTCAGATGCTATGAACTTGAGTGTTTTTGTGTGCCGTCTGTTATACCGTTACGGTGTACTTGCATTTTGTTAGGGCGTATGGGGACTGTTACTTTATGTTTGATGGAAGGAGGCGTGTTATATGAGTAGGTTGGTTGGGAGTGGTTGCAGTTGTTACATAGGCGTAGATACTGAGATTCGGACATTGTTTTTCACTGATATCAAGCGGGAGGATTTTTACAGTCTTGGGTGAGACGGTCTTAGAGTGTTTTGGCATTTGAGGCATCAGTATGCTCGAAGCATATGTTTTGATAACTTTTTTTTTGTCTGATGTGAGGAACTCATCCCAAAAGGTTGTGTGTGCATCTTTCGTCTACATCTAAATCTATATGACTACTCTGCATTGAGATAAATGATTGCTCGAGGTTTCATAGAACTGCCTTCATACTACAGTATTTCTCAATGGCTCCACTCTCGAATGGCATGTGGAAAAAATGAACACCCAAATCTCTCCCTTCGAGCTCTGATTTCTTTTCTTACGATCATCACTACCCACTATGTAGGTGGGTGATGGCGAAATATTTTCAATTTTGGATGGTAAGTCGGTGATTGAAATTTCTTGGAAAAACGAATTTTAATTATTGCTTCTCCTTGATTTTTTCCCGCTATTTCGCGTTGACAGAGAACGAGCCGCCCTTCTTTGAACTTTTTAGATATCTTCCGTCATTTGTGTCTGGTAAGGATCCCATACCGCGCAGCGATACGCCAGAAGAGGACGGGCAATTTGCTACCAAAGAAAGCAGATATGCGTAGTGTGGACAGTGTCTTTAGTACGTTTGTTGTATGTTCTGAGTGTTCTGCGAGTAAAATGTAGTCTTAGGTTCGCCTTCTGCACAACATTACCTATGGGACATTTCAGATTTAAGTTGTTGGTAATTCCAGTGACTAGATATTTAGTTGAGCCGATAACCTTTAAAATTACATATTTTATTGCATAATGGAAATTTAACGGATCTTTTTTAGAACTCGTGTGGAGAACTTCACACTTTCTATTGTTTAGGGTCAGTTGTTACTTTTTGCATTATACAGATAGTCTGTCTAAAACATTTTGAAATTCGTTTTAATCTACTGTTGCTTTACTAGACTGTAAAAACAGCATTATTTGTAAACTACATAAGAGAGTAGTTCAGCCGGCTGCTGTGGCCGAGCGGTTCTAGGCGCTTCAGTCCGGAACCGCGCTGCTGCCACGGTCGCAGGTTCGAATCCTGCCACGGGCATGGATGTGTGCGATGTCCTTAGTTTTAAGTCTAGGTGACTGATGACCTCAGACGTTAAGTCCCATAGTGCTTAGAGACAGGTTTTAGAGTAGTTCAGAGTGTCTCCTAGATTGTTTATATTTGTTAAGAACAGCATAGAGCCTATAACACCTCTTTGGCGAAATCAAGTATTACTTCTGCTTCACTAGATGACTTCCTGTCAGTTACTACGATCTGTGACTTTTTTGACGGGAAATCATGAATCCAAATGCACAACTCAGATGACACTCTGTTTGATTAGAAGCTAGTTTTGAGGAACGTTATCAGCAGCCTTCTGTAAATCTAGAAACATGAAATCAACTTGAAAGCACGAATTTTTACACTGGCTGACCGGAAAAAGTAAAGTATCCAGAAGGCATGGTGGCACACCAATGTAGCTTCTTACACGTAAACACCAACAGCAGGAATGTAAACGATTCTCTTGCGACAGGTAGAACGACCACCCCGGAGTGCATACCTTGGTTCAAATGGCTCTGAGCACTATGGGACCTGACATCTGAGGTCATCAGTCCCCTAGAACTTAGAACTACTTAAACCTAACTAACCTAAGGACGTCACACACATCCATGCCCGAGGCAGGATTCGAATCAGCGACAGCAGCGGTGGCGCGGTTCCAGACTGAAGCACCTAGAACCGCTCGGCCACTCGGAGTGCATAACTGTTTCCGTGTGTAGTGTTAAAGCCAGGACTGGTAGGGCATATAAGAAGCAACGCCTTGACTGTACTCGCAAGTTTGTTCAACAATGTGAGGTGGGAGGCAACAAGGAGAAGTTGTTAGACTCCATCGTCACGGGATATGAAACGTGGGTGTTTCATTGCACCCTAACCGCGGGACTGCTACGGTCGCAGGTTCGAATCCTGCCTCGGGCATGGGTGTGTGTGATGTCCTTAGGTTAGCTAGGTTTAAGTAGTTCTAAGTTCTAGGGGACTTATGACCTAAGATGTTGAGTCCCATAGTGCTCAGAGCCATTTGAACCATTTTTCATTGCACCCCCGAAACAAAACAACAAGCTCGTCAGTGGCGTCACTCGGGTTTACCGCCACCAAAGAAATTCAAACAAACGCAGACGGCAGGAAAGGTTATGGCGACTGAGTTTTGGGATTTCCTCATCGACTTCATGCATTCTGGGATGACAATCAACTCAGACAGACATTGCGAAACATTGACCAAACTCCGGCGAGCAATCCAGAACCGCCAGAGAGGACGACTGAAGAAGGGAGTAGTGCTTCTTCTCGACAACGCTCGACCCCACGTCGCTCGTAAAAAACAGGAGCTTTTGAATAAATTTGGGTGGACTGTTACGTCCCATCCCTCGCACAGCCCGGACTTAGCCCCAAACGATTATCACCTCTTCCCCAAGCTAAAGGAACACTTAGGTGGCAAACGCTTCAACAACGACGATGAAGTCCGAGCAGAGGTCACACGCTTCCTCAACGGGTTGGTGGGGGACTTCTTCGATTTAGGAATACAAAAGTTGGAGCACCGTCTTCAAAAGTGTCAAAAAATGGAGACTATGCAGAAAAACAGACAAAAGTGTAAGCTTTTCAGCGATGTATAAATTAATAACAATAAGCAATGTTTTCTATTTGTAAAAAAATATGGGAACCTTACTTTTGGTACAACCCTCGTATATGCCTCCATATGAGCTGTAATTTCTCGAATCTTATCCTCGAGGTCCTTACGCTGAATGTTTGTTGGTTGCAATAGAATTGTCTGATAGTGAGCTTCAAATGCCAGTTCTCTAAATTTTCCCCAATAGCGTTTCTCGAAAAGAACGTCACATGGCCTCTCTGTAACACTTACGTGATCTTCGAACCTACTGTTAACAAAGCTAGCAGCCCCCCTCTGAAGGTATTCCTTCAAATCTACCTAGTACACATCGCAAATACTCGAGCAGCGCACAATAACAAGTCGCACCAGCGTTCTATATGCGGTCTCGTTTACTGGTGAACCACTCTTTCCTAAAATCCAATAAACCGGAGGCGACCATTCTTCTTTCCTATCACAGTTCTCACACGCTCGATCCATTTCATATCGTTTTGCAGCGTTACGCCCAGCTATTTAAACGATGTGACTGTATCAAGCAGGACACTAGTAATAATGTCACCGAGCATCACATGTTTGTTCTTCCTACTCATCCTCATTAACTTACATTTTTCCACGTTTAGGGCTAACTGCCATTCATCACACCAACTGGAAAAAAATTGGAAATTTGTGGTGTGGTCTTATGGGACCAAACTGCTGAGGTCATCGGTCCTTAGGCTTACACACTACTTAATCTATCTTAAACTGACTTACGCTGAGGACGACACACACCTCCATACCCGAGGGAAGACTCGAACCTCCGACGGGGGAAGTCGTGCGGACCGTGACAAGACGCTTTGGATCGCGCGGCTACTTCGTGCGGCACACCAACCGGAAATTTTGTCTATATTGTCTTGTATCTTGCTACAGTCACTCAACTTCGGCACATTACCGTACACCACAGCCTCATCAGCAAACATAGATTGCTGCCCACCTGTCCGCCAAATCATTTGTGAATATAGAGAACAGCAGCGGTCCTATCACCTTTCTTAGGGCTCTCCTAACGATATCCTTGTCTCTGAAGGAAATTCACCATCGAGGACAACATACTGTGTTCTATTACTTAATAAGCCTTCTAGCCACTCATGTATCTGTGAACTTATTCCATATGGTCGTACCTAATAACAACCTGCAATGGGGCACCGTGTCAAATGATTTCCAGAAATCCAGAAATATGGAATCTGTCTGTTGCCCTCTATCCATAGTTAGCAGTATATCATGTGAGAAAAGGGCAAGCCGAATTTCGCATGAGCGATGCTTTCTAAAACCATGCTGATTCGTGGATATAAGCTTCTAAATCTCAAGAAAATTTATTATATTCGAAGTGAGTGTATGTTTAAGGATTCTGCAGGCAACTGAAGTTAAGAATATTGGTCTGTAATTTTGTGCGTCCGTTCTTTTACCCTTCTTATATACCGGAGTCACCTGTCCTTTTTCCAGTCGCTTGGGGCACTTTGCTGGGCGAGAGATTCACGATTAGTTCAAGCTAGGTAAGAGGCCAGTGTCGTAGAATACTGTTTGGAAACCGAACTGGGACTCCATCCGGACCTGGTGATTTTATAGCTTTCCAGTCTTTCAGTAGTATTTATACGCCACGGGTGCTTATCACTATGTCGTCAGTACGGGAGTCTGTCCGATGGTCAAATGGCGGCATGTTTGCACGACACAGGTTGTGACTTCAGGTCATGATCGATAATTACTAAGGGAACTCTGACTGCACAATGGTACGTCACGGCCCTATTGCATTGCCGGCCTCTGTGGCCGAGAGGTTCTAGACGCTTCATTCCGGAACCGCGCTGCTGCTACGGTCGCAGGTTCGAATCCAGCCTCGGGCGTGGATTTGTGTGGTGTCCTTAGGTTAGTTAGGTTTAAGTAGTTCTAAGTCTAGGGGACTGATGACCTCAGATGTTAAGTCCCATAGTGCTTGTAGCCATTCGAACCTCCTGCATTCTGGTATATTACCTGTAATGCGACAGCATCGCAGTGCCACTTTAAAACAGGAGAATGTTCGTCCATAAATGGCTCTCTGAACTATCTGCATGATATGTTAATCATATACAGATGACATTCCTGACACATATCGACTCTCACCTTCATCTGTGATAATGATGACGGCTGAAGCAATGAATTAAAGTTTGTACCAGCACTGGTATTCGAACCTAGGCCTTCTGCTTACTAAGCAGATGTGCTATCCATTGCGCAACACTAGCAGTCCAGCTGCCAGAGGTGCACGCACTACCCCAGTATTTCTCCATCCTCAATACAAATTACAGTTGCTCTTCCTCTTGCAAACTGACGTCCGTATTGTCGAGGCTTACCGATTTTGTAATAGCACCTTAAGGGGGATAGGACATCAAACGGGCCGACTTGGAGCAGGAGAGTCACCACAGGACATTTTAATTTCTACTGCCTATACTTTTACAAATAAATTCATAAAATTTCGTCACCATGACCAGGAAGGATTGAGGATTCACACTCATCGCAGTGGAAGTTCAAAAACGTAGCAAAATACCTTTTTTTACATGTGAAATTTCATAATTTTTTCACTTATTTCTGGCTGCATTTGTTGCTATAGGTACACTTTTCTTCCTAAGTAAGAGACATTCTTCGATGAATTTTTCATAGCATACAAACAGTAATTACAGGTGTATGAAACTCTAGAATTTTCCAAATCTATTAAAAAACTGTGGAAAAATTGAGATAATTAACTATAAAACCTGAATTTTTTCTAAACATGAAGTTTAAAATGTAACAGTTCAGTCATTTTTTCATAAATTACATAACTTCTAGAGTTTCATACACCTGTAACTATGGTTTGTATGCTGTGCAAAAGTCATCGAAGAATCTCTCTTACTTAGGAAGAAAAGTGTACCTATTGCAACAAATGCAGCCAGTAGTAAGTGAAAAAATGATGAAATTTCACATGTAAAAAAATGTGTTTTGTTACGTTTTTGAGCTTCCGCTGCTATGAGTATGAATCCTGAATCCTTCCTGGTCATGCTGTTAAAGTTTTATGAATTTGAAACTTCCTGGCAGATTAAAACTGTGTGCCCGACCGAGACGCGAACTCGGGATCTTTGTCTTTCGCGGGCAAGTGCTCTACCAACTTTTTTTTTTTGCTCTACCAACCTTTTTTTTATATAAGTGCTCTACAGTTTTTTTTAGAAAAACAAATAAAAACCTCTTGGGTATGAAAATAAAAGACAACGTTCTCCATAAAATAACAGAATATCCTTTGAAAACGTAAAACATAAAAGGTAGCTATATTTCCGCAACGGCCTTCTTTTGTATTTTTATGTTTTTTTTGTTAACATAAATGAGTATACAGTCTCACCATCAGCAGCAATTTTTTTTTTTTTGAGCACAAGAGAAAGAGAACAAATAGGCTGCAGATAGAGAGCTAAGTGTGAAAAGGATAAACATGTGTAAGGAGGAAAAAAAACTTAGAAGAGGAGGAGAAAAGAGAAGTGAAATAAATAGGAATACTTTCCGCGCCATGCTCCACTTTGGCGCGCCAGCAGAACAAAATGCATTCCAGTCGTGGCTGGCACGGTTCGTTGAGATTCCAGCTTTCAGGCGGGTTGGTGAAAATGCTCTGTAAATAGTTCGCGAAAGTGGCCCGATAGTGTCGATGCCGGCGAAGGGTGTGGTGATGTACTTGGAGGCATGTCCAAAAGTCCGCCGGATCGACGATGTCGTCCCGGAAGAGGTAGTTGACAGCCATGCCACTGATCCATGTAATGGCGTGCCACTTAGCCGATGGAAAGTAGGTCGTGTCGGGATGTATCAACATAGTGGGAGAAACGTGATGTGGTGGTACTCGGAGGTAGAAAGCCACAATCTTCTGTACGAGGGTCCAGACAGCTGCTGCTGGCCCACACTCAAAACGATGTAAATCCGTGTCTTCGACATTGCACTTCAGGCACAGGGGTGAGTTCACCAGTGCGATGCGATGCAGTTTCTGTCTTGTAGTATACTTGCCGTTGACTAGAAGGTACCACATAGAGGTGGTGTCAGTGGTGTGATATGGTTGGTGGATCGTTTTCCAAACTGTAGGCCATGAAACCTGGGGGTGACGTGTTTCGACGGGGTTGCGGGGTGGAGACTTTCGGAGAAGGCGGTAGATGTCGCGGGTGGTCGTCTTCCTGGTCCTGGGGAGCTCGGTGCATAAGTAGCTGTACTCCAAAAAGAAACGGCCGATATGTGACATCGGAGGTGGGATGTGTGCCAAAGACGTCGGTGGGCGTCTCGAAACAGGTGCGAGCTCGGTGGTCAACATTCCAGTAAAACTAGCATTTTGGCTTTTCCATAACCGGAGCATAGTATTGGTGTAAAGTGCCGTAGTCCTGGCTCTCACATTAACCAGATCGAGGCCACCATCCCGCTTCGGTAAGGTGAGAGCTTCATACTGGACTTTGAAGATGTGTCCAGAACAAATGAAATAGCCGAATGCCGCCTGTAACCTGGCCGCCATTGTCACAGTGATGGGCAGAATCTGCGCTATATGGGGTATCCGAGCTGCCAGATGGGTATTGACGAAGGTGACTCTCTGGCACATATTCAGCGGGCGTAGTATGTGATTTTGTATGTTGGCCCGGATGCGTTGCAGCAGCGCCCGAAAATTGATCGCCGAGGTGCGACGAATGTCTCGCGTGTACACCAATCCGAGACAACGAAGGGTGTCCGCCAGTTGAAATGGAACTACGCTGTCTGCGGGAAGGCCGCGGCCGATCTTCATGGCGCATGATTTTGCCACGTTCATAACGCTTCCTGCCCCTGCACTGTAACGGGTAATCCACTGCATCGCAGCTTGTACGTCAGCCGCTGAACGTACGACGAGGGCCAAGTCGTCCGCGTAAGCTCGGCAGCGGAACATATGATCCCGGAGTGGAATACTTGTCAAACGTCGCCGTAATCCGCAAATGAGTGGTTCCATCGCAATGGCATAAAGCACCGTCGACAAAGGGCAACCCTGCCGTACTGAGCGTTCAATCCGTATAGGTTCTGTAAGTCTGCCGTTGACGAGAAGTCTGGACGTTGCTCCACGAAGGAGCCGCATAATCACTTGCGTGAACGTCGGGGGAATTGCCATTCGGTCCATCACTGCGTTGAGGAATGCATGATTGACGCGGTCAAACGCTTGTTGGAAGTCGATGGAGATTAAAGCGCCTGGCAGTCGCGAGTGTGTTGCCACAGCGATCACATCTCGATATTCACTGAGGGCTGTCTGTATATTACGATCGCCGCCTAAGGATGTTTGTTCGTGGGAAACAATGTCCCGTAAGACACGTTTGAGTCGCACTGCTAGAAGGCGTGTAAAAATCTTGAAGTCCGAATTGAGTAACGTGATCGGCCGATAACTGTCGAGTCGTGTTCCTCCTGCGGGTTTCGGGACTGGTACAAGTAAGCCTTCCATGAACATTGGTGGCGGGTTCGCCGCGCCGGACAAAAGTTCCCAGTACATGTCCCTCCATCGTGGCATCATCAAATCTTGGAAGGTTCTGTAAAATTCGAGAGGTAAACCATCCGGGCCGGGAGATCGATTCAGAGACCCCTTGGTCACAGCGCCTTGGACGTCGTCGGTGCTCACTTCAGCAGTCAGGAGGGTTGCAGCTGCTGCGTTTAGAGTACCAAGTGTCTCCTGGGCAACCTCAGCAATGGCCTCTGCACCGGCAGGTACTTCTTGATAGAAAAGTCTATAGTGCGTTGTGAATGCATCCGCAATGGTAGCTTGCGAAGTCAGCCGTCGTCCATCTGGTAAGTCTAAAGTTGTCATTAAAGTCTGTCGGCGTCGACGAACATTTTGAACAATATGATGCATAGAAGGGTCTTCACCGTTAATCCTGTCTTGGCTGCGGGCTCGTACAATGGCTCCCTCTAGACGGCATCTGGTCAAGGATAAAATCTTTGCCTTGATGCGTTGAGCTTCTTTGAGGCGATCCGGGGATGGAGGATGATCCATGAGTTCACGTAGAGCGCTATAGTAGAAATCAGTTGTATGATGATTCCACCTGGCTTTGGCTCTGCCATAGTGTGTCAA